>NC_059224.1:3272148-3287148 GCF_020615455.1 Coregonus clupeaformis | reverse complement strand
GGAGGTCTGGAGGAGAGGGGGATGTCTAGAGGAGAGAGGGAGGTCTGGAGGAGAGAGGGAGGTCTAGAGGAGATATAGGGAGGTCTGGAGGAGAGAGGGAGGTCTGGAGGAGAGGGGGATGTCTGGAGGAGAGAGGGAGGTCTAGAGGAGATATAGGGAGGTCTGGAGGAGAGAGGGAGGTCTGGAGGAGAGGGGGATGTCTAGAGGAGAGAGGGAGGTCTGGAGGAGAGAGGGAGGTCTGGAGGAGATATAGGGAGGTCTGGAGGAGAGAGGGAGATCTGGAGGAGAGAGGGAGGTCTGGAGGAGAGAGGGAGGTCTGGAGGAGATATAGGGAGGTCTGGAGGAGAGAGGGAGGTCTGGAGGAGATATAGGGAGGTCTGGAGGAGAGAGGGAGGTCTGGAGGAGAGAGGGAGGTCTAGAGGAGAAAGGGAGGTCTGGAGGAGAGAGGGAGGTCTGGAGGAGATATAGGGAGGTCTGGAGGAGAGAGGGAGGTCTGGAGGAGAAAGGGAGGTCTAGAGGAGATATAGGGAGGTCTGGAGGAGAGGGGGATGTCTGGAGGAGAGGGGGATGTCTGGAGGAGAGAGGGAGGTCTGGAGGAGATATACGGAGGTCTGGATGAGAGAGGGAGGTCTGGAGAAGAGATAGTAAAGCCAAAATGATATATCCCTCAATCTCGTTCTGGTTTATTATGTACTTGTAATGCTTTACAGTACATAGTACATGACTGGAAAGTCCTCTGTAAGCTAGAAAACCAGCACAGAGAAAGAAAAAAAAACAACAGGCCACAGAGAGGCTCCCTAGGAAGGCTATTCTGCCAAGTAGGACTCCCAGTCTGTCCACATAAACTCACTGGGACTACAGGCCTGGGCAGCTAATGGGAGAATCAGGGGAATATCTGGCTTTATTACGAACCTAGTAAATGTTGGGGGCCTGAAAAAGTAGGTGAATGGACTGATTTGGGGTCTCGCTACTGCTATACCCCCTAGTAGTGCTGCTCAGTGTTCACCCCCCTAGGGGGAATAGTTGGTCCGTTCCTGCAGTGATATTGGCATTGGGAAGCCTTAACCACTGGGCCTTCTGTCTTAATATGTTAAATGCACAGTAAACCTTCCATAGTGACAAACTGTCAAGCAAAACAGTGCAGGTCTGCTCAGCCACATTCAAATATGAATTTCAGTGACTAGAAGTCTCTTTATACTAACCGTTATAGTACAGATTTATCCATTGTATAGACCTACCATTATCATAACCAGAGTTTACAATACAGCTTAATGAACATGCCGTTATTACAGAGCAATAAACGTGTTTCACTATAAGAATACTTAGTTTTGCAATATGGTAACTTTCTCTGTGGTCAATCACTTACTATTACCCTCAACATTCTATCTACAGTATGGAACCCATAAAATTAGAATTATGGAACCCCATGTCTGACGTTCTGGAATAGCTTTAGTTCTCAGTCTGCCTCGCTGACTGCATGCTCCCTGCATCCCACCGCCTCTACCCTGTTACAATATAAAGAGGTCTTTTAACCAGAATAGGTTTCCTATATGTTCCTGGCAGTGGCTATTACTGGGTTCCCAGTCTTTATGGTTCCATTAAGACATGCTTGGCCAGTCCTCGTTTCCCACACCGATCCTGAAAATGCTGTTATCAGAAATAGAAATGTAGCAGAGTGTGAATCAGACCTGATCAGAGGGAAGACCAAAACGCTACAGTGGGGTGATTCTCAGTGTGTGCGTGCCAACAACTGTTCAATGGCAATCAGAATACAGAAGCCACATTTTATAAAGAAAATTCGACCTGTTTTGCTCTCTAAATTGAATGACTTGGCTGCACATTGAAGATATCCCCACAGACAGGGCGTTTAATATGATGCAGATATGTCTGGTGTGTATCTGAAGAGGATAGGGAAAGTCCGCCTGGGCTTATCTGGGAACGTCAGCTATTTCCTGGGTCTGAGTCCCTCAGGGGCAGGAAGGAATACTGACAGAGACATCTTTCCTCTGCAGCTTCCTGCTGGAATATGGAAGGGAGAGGATCTCCTGAGGACCTCTTTAAAAAAATGTGTTGACGCTCATTCAGTGTAAACAATGTCTAAGAGACCATCAAGATTGTGGCGACAGTGTGGCATATTTACTAACATTAGGATTTATAAAGTGGCACAGTGTATCCCGTCCCTTAACCTACTGAACTTAGAGGTGATGTGTGCCAATATAGTGCGCAGCAGACCATGTCAATGTGGAAGTATCAATTACTGATTAGTATAAAGTTAAACAATCACAAATAAAAATAATCATCTTGAAGGGTTCTTAATTGTTGTTAAAAAAAAAACACCTCTAAACCAGGTTTTCCCATCCTCTTCAGATAAATATCTCCATAATGTACGAATGAAGGCCATGTCCATTGTTTTCGGGATACTTCGGGATTTTAGCAATGAGGCCCTTTATCTACCTCCCCAGAGTCAGATGCCATATAGTTAGAGCTAGCAGATACCCATGGTGTCACGCCCTGACATAGAGTTCGCTAGTTGGTTTGGTCAGGGTGTGAGTATCTATGTAATGTGTATATCTTGTGGAGATCTAGTATGTTTTGATCTATGTTGGACGGGTGTGGTTCCCAATCAGAGGCAGCTGTCGATCGTTGTCTCTGATTGGGGATCATACTTAGGTAGCCATTTTGCCTACCTATGTTGTGGGATCTTGACTCTTGTTTGGCTTGTTTGTGTGTAGCCATTGTGAGCGTCACGTTACGTTGCTTTTGTTGTTTTGTCGGTGTTTAATAAATATACGAACATGTACACACACCACGCTGCACCTTGGTCCAATCCTGTATTCAACGAACGTGACAGAAGATCCCACCACCAACGGACAAAGCAGTGTGCACAGGAGGAGCAAACACCCTGGACACAGGTGGGGAAGATGTGGTCTTGGGAGGAGATATTTGCTGGGAAAGGTCCCTGGGCGAAGGTAGAAGCCCAGGGAGGAGAGGATCAACGGCGACGCCAAAATGCGAAACGGCGAAGGAGACCTGAGAGGCAACCCCAGGAAAACAATTTGGGGGGGGCACACGGGGTGGTCGACGAAGCAGCAGGAGGCCGTGAAAGGGCTGACTGTGGAGGAGGAGGCCGCTATTGTAGAGGTCCTCCAAGACCTGCGGATCAGCAGTTTGAGAGAGGAGGCCACCACATTACGGGGGCTGATAGTGAGGATAGAGCAGGAGAGCTCCCTTCAAAAGGAGGCGCTGCAGGAGGCCCTTAGGGAGAAGGAATTACTGGATGCACGGAGAGAGGAGCTGGCCAGGCAATCGAAGGAGCGTGTGTTCATTGAGGAACCAAGTTATGCGGAGATACGCACTGTGTCGCCAGTGTGCCTTCACAGCCCAGTGCGTCCTGTGCCAGCGCCCTGCACGTGCCGTGCGAAAGTGGACATCCAGCCAGGACTGGTTGTGCAAGCTGTACACTCCAGACCTCCAGTACGCCTCCACGGTCCAGTATATCCTGCTCCGGTTCTACGCACTGTGTCACCAGTGCGCCTCCCCAGCCTGGTACGGCCCGTACCTGCTCCCCGCACCAAACCAGTGGTGCTTGTATCCAGTCCTGTACGGCCCGTACCTGCTCCTCGCACCAGACCAGTGGTGCGTGTCCCCAGCCCGGTACGGCTGGTGCCAGAGCAGTCCGCTCCACCGGTGCCTAGTCCAGCTCCGGTCAGCTGCTCCACTCTAGTGCCAGAGCTGTCCACTCCACCGGGGTCCAGTTCAGCTACGGTCAGCGGCTCCACTCCAGTGCCAGACGTCAACCCCTCTCCAGGGTCGGGGCCTCCCACACCAGAGTCCAGACAGGGCTTGGTGCTTCGCAGGAGGATTGCCGGTCCAGGCCCAGACGTCGGCCCCTCTCCCGGGTCGGGGCCTCCCACACCAGGGTCCAGACAGGGGTTGGTGCATCGTGGGAGGACTGAGAGGGGAAGCATCGTGCCGAGGTCCAGACCGGACCAGGGGTGCAACGGGGAGGCAGTAAGGGAGAGGACGTCACGCCCGGAGCCGGAGCCACCACCGAAGCTAGATGCCCACCCGGACCCTCCCCTGTTAAGTTAGGTTTTGCGTCCGGAGTCCGCAACTTTGGGGGGGTACTGTCACGCCCTGACATAGAGTTCGCTAGTTGGTTTGTTCAGGGTGTGAGGATCTATGTAATGTGTATATCTATGTGTAGATCTAGTATGTTTTGATCTATGTTGGCCGGGTGTGGTTCCCAATCAGAGGCAGCTGTCGTTCGTTGTCTCTGATTGGGGATCATACTTAGGTAGCCATTTTGCCTACCTATGTTGTGGGATCTTGACTCTTGTTTGTGTGTAGCCATTGTGAGCTTCACGTTACGTTGCTTTTGTTGTTTTGTCGGTGTTTAATAAATATATGAACATGTACGCATACCACGCTGCACCTTGGTCCAATCCTGTATTCAACGAACGTGACAGAAGATCCCACCACCAACGGACAAAGCAGTGTGCACAGGAGGAGCAAACACCCTGACACAGGTGGGGAAGATAAATAAATTGCCATTTACAGCGCTTTATCCAAGCGACTTACAGTCATGCGTGCATACATTTTTGTGTATGGGTGTCCGAGCCTGCTCTACCAGCTGAGCTACGGTCTTGGGAGGAGATATTTGCTGGGAAAGGTCCCTGGGCGAAGGTAGAAGCCCAGGGAGGAGAGGATCAACGGCTCACGAAACTACCTCTAACTATCTTCAAACTGGACACAGAGACATAAAAATGGTATCCGCGAGTTCATCTGACTCTGGGGAAGTAGATAAAATCACTTTAAGTGTTTTAAATATATCCTAAATCAAAAGACACAAACACTGTTTCCATAACCAGAGATCTGACCCATTTTTGTTTAGGCTACAAAGTGCAATGCCAGAGACATGAAAAGGAAATGTTCACAAAACTTTGCTTTATTTTGGAAGACGTCCACACAATCTTGGCCCCACGTAGATGAAACAACAGCCAGACAGTTTGTTTGTATGTCGGAAGGACGGGGTCATTTTCATACCACCAGTCTCTCTGTAAACAATGTGCTGCTGGTGGTGGTGGGAACATAACAAAACGGATAGGGAAAAAGTGTTTAGGGGAAAAGTGCATGATGAACTGTTGTGGTCGGTCGGATAAAACTGAGGTTTAGTAACAGGTTTTTAGTAACAGGTTTCTAGACCTTCTACGGATCTCAGGCCGCTATATGGACACGATTTGAAAAAAGTAGCTGTTTCGTTCATAACCACCAAAATAAACGCAAACTGTTGTGGTTGGTTGAATGGAGGTGTCTTGTAACATACTAACGGTCTTCTTAATGAATGGTAAACAACTAACCCAACTATTTAAAAGGTTAAGTATTGTTCTGTTGTAGTATGGCTGATAGATATTGGCAACTGCTGGCCTTTACCTGCGGTCTCTCTCTCTCAACTCAATTTCAATTTCAATTCAATTCAATTTAAGGGCTTTATTGGCATGGGAAACATATGTTTACATTCCCAAAGCAAGTGAAATACATAATAAACAAAAGTGAAATAAACATAAATATGGGTTGTATTTAAAATGGTGTTTGTTCTTCACAAATCTTGCTGCTGTGATGGCACTGTGGTATCTCTCTCTTGCTCTCTGTCTCTCTCTCTGTCTCTCTCTCTGCCTCTCTCTCTGTCTCTCTCTCCCTGCCTCTGTCTCTCTCTGTCTCTCTCTCTCTCTCTCTCTCTCTCTCTCTCTCTCTCTCTCTCTCTCTCTCTGTCTCTCTCTCTGTCTCTCTCTCTGTCTCTCTCTCTCTGCCTATCTCTCTCTCTCTCTCTCTCTCTGTCTCTCTCTCTCTGCCTCTCTCTCTCTCTCTCTCTGCCTCTCTCTCTCTCTCTCTCTCTCTCTCTCGCTCTCTCTCTCTCTCTCTGTCTCTCTCTCTCCCTTTCTCTCTCCCTCTCCCTGTCTCTCGCTCTGTCTCTCTCTTCCCGCAATGGGTTTCTTCACATTCTGAAGTTTCATTCAAACATGGTCCCAGAATACCAGCACCGGGCCATGGCCCTCAGTGTTTTAAGGTGAAAGAGGGAGTGAGAAGGGTGAGAGGAAGGATTGAATGAGCTTTGAGAGGACATTGATCCCACATTATTATTATTATTATACTATGCCAACATATTTTACTCTCTAAGCCAATACTGGCAAAGAGAAGTTGGGTCTTGTCATGTGCGAGTGAGGGATTAGCGGTACTCGCGTGTTGAGGAAAATATTAATTCCAAAGAAACTTAGACAAACTTAGCAAGAGCAGAGGAGTATGCACAGCGAACGATCTGCAGGCCGCAAAGCGTGCAACATTAGAATTCCATAAATAAAACTACTTTTCCTTTTCTTCCATAAATGGATACCCTGCCATGTCACTGGGATCTGTCTTAGACTTTGACAGCGATAGGAAATAACACAGCGTATACTTAGTCATTGTGACAACCACAAGGCGTGTATCTTACTGTAGAGCAATATGGTATACATATCGCTGAAACCACCACAGCAGACGTGATATCCGGCACGCCAGTACAGTGTTACGTTTGAATATCCTTTCTTCGGACTGCATGCATGTACTTTATCATCTGCTATATGTCAGTCAGTCTTGACATCCTTTTAGAAAACCATGGCTTGGTGTTTGATCCACTTTCTCAGTATGCAGAAATCTTCTAATTCTGTTGAATATCACTACAAAAGTGTGGTATTAGGGAGTAACTGTAATGTAAGCTATATTTTCTATGTGGTTATGAGGCATCAGAGTGCACTTTCTTAAAGTTAACAACTTGGTTTGCCAAGTTGAGCACACCTCTTGGCATGGGTACATCTGCTGGGAGGGAGGGAGGGAGGGAGGGAGGGAGGGAGGGAGGGAGGGAAGGAGAAGAAAGAAAGAAAGAAAGAAAGAAAGAAAGAAAGAAAGAAAGAAAGAAAGAAAGAAAGAAAGAAAGAAAGAAAGAAAGAAAGAAAGAAAGAAAGAAAGAAAGAAAGAAAGAAAGAAAGAAAGAAAGAAAGAAAGAAAGAAAGAAAGAAAGGAGACCCAGCTAACAACAAACGTTCCAACAACTTTAGAGAACGTTCCCTTAAAAGTCTCATTAGGTCACTAACCTTTTCATAGGAATGTTCCCGTGATGTGCAAGGAATATTTCCAAGAGACCATCCCCTTAATGTCAAATAGAACTTACCCAGAATGTGTTCTCAGAACTTAAGATAATAATGTTTTAGACACATGGTAACGTTGCAAGAACATTCATGTGTCCAGTTTTCGCAGGGTTAGGAGAATATTCCATCAACGTCCCACCAAACATACACAGAACATGGTTGCCATGTTCTCAGAACATAAAATATGAATGTTCAAATCAAAATCAAATCAAATGTTATTTGTCACAGGCTTCGAAAAACAACAGGTGTGGACTAACATTGAAATGCAGAGAGAAACATATACAAAATAATAGAAAGACAATAATACAAGGAAGAAATACACAATGAGTAACAATTACTTGGTTATTTACACAGGGTACCAGTACCGAGTCCATGTGCTGGGGTATGAGGTACACTACATGACCGAAGGTATGTGGACACCTGCTCGTCGAACATCTCTTCCAAGGTTATGGGCATTAATATGGAGTTCATCCCCCCTTTGCTGCTATAACAGCCTCCACTCTTCTGGGAAGGCTTTCCACTAGAAGTTGGAACATTGCTGCGGGGACTTGCTTCCATTCAGCCACAAGAGTATTAGTGAGGTCAGGCACTGATGTTAGGCGATTAGGGCTGGCTCACAGTCGGCGTTCCAATTAATCACAAAGGTGTTCGATGGGGTTGAGGTCAGGGCTCTGTGCAGGCCAGTCAAGTTCTTTTACACCGATCTCGACTCGATTTGTGCACAGGGGCATTCTAATGTTGAAACAGGAAAGGGCCTTCCCCAAACTGTTGCCACAAAGTTGGTAGCACAGAATCGTCTAGAATGTCATTGTATGCTGTAGCGTTAACATTTCCCTTCACTGGAACTAAGGTGCCTAGCCCGAACCATGAAAAACAACCCCAGACCATTATTACTCATCCACCAAACTTTACAGTTGGCACTATGCATTGGGGCAGGTAGCGTACACCTGGCATCCGCCAAACCCAGATTCGTCCTTCAGACTACTAGATGGTGAAGCGTGATTCATCACTCCAGAGAACGCGTTTCCACTGCTCCAGAGTCCAATGGCGGCGAGCTTTACACCACTCCAGCCGACGCTTGGCATTGAGCATGGTGATCTTAGGCTTGTGTGCGGCTGCTCGGCCATGGAAACCCATTTCATGAAGCTCCCGACGAACAGTTCTTGTGCTGACGTTGCTTCCAGAGGCAGTTTGGAACTCGGTAGTGGCTGTGCCGCTAGCTGGTCGTCATGGTCACACGTTAGGCCTGTCACGGCACACACAAGGTGAGGCGGTGACCTCACTCCCACAGAAGCTGTTAAAGTGGCGGTGATAAAGATGTGGATGTTGATGCAGAGCCAGGTATGTCTGAAGATGAGGTAGTAAGAGAGAGAGAGAGCGAGAGAGAGAGAGAGGGAGCGAGAAGGATGGAGAGAGAGAGAGAGAGAGAGAGAGAGAGAGAGAGTAGAGGTGGTTCTTTCCAACACCCTGAATCACTTTGTGGGCCTATAGGGTTGAGTCCTACAAGTGAACTGGACTGGCTCCACTTGGTTTTTACGGGCCGGAGCAGAACTTCCCAGTGAAATAGAAAACCGTGTCCAATAAACGTGGAGCCAGCTTCCAGAGAGAACTAAACACACCCGGGACTGTTGGGTCTCTGTGTGTGTGTGTGTGTGTGTGTGTGTGTGTGTGTGTGTGTGTGTGTGTGTGTGTGTGTGTGTGTGTGTGTGTGTGTGTGTGTGTGTGTGTGTGTGTGTGTGTGTGCGTGTGTGTGTGTGTGGATATAAAGTACGTAGAAAAGATAATGGACCTACATATTTTTAAATAATATAATCTTTGAGAACTATCAATCACCAAAATAAAAGCTAGACAGTTAGGGAGAATTGAACATTCCAAAAACAATTAATTTACCCGTTTTTTATTATGTCTGAGCAAAAGAACACAGCATTAGCCATGGCTTTCCAGGATACTAGCTTTAAAACTGCAATGTTTTCTCAGCTCAATGGCAGAATGTGTAGAATTGCAGGAAATTAGCTATAAAACTGCAAAAATGTCTCTCAGCTCTTGGGAAAAATATGTAGAATTGCAGGAAATTGGTTTATAAATGCAACAACCAAAAAATATACAGCCAAGATGGGGCCCTCTAAAATGTTCAAAAATTTTTTGGCACTCATTGCCACGCCCCCTGCCACGCCCACCACCTAAGACTATTTTTGATCCAGAAGAAACCCTGTAACACTTAGCTGAAAGTGCACTATTTTGCTAGATGGTGTCCTTTCCGTATATCAAGCATGCTATGAATTTAAGAAATTCCATGCTGTAATAGATAGGATATCATAGAAATAGAACTAGTAAAAAATTATATAATAGACAAAGATTAAGAAAATATTTGGGATGCAGCAGTATCATATGAACATCCCTAAAGGCTTCCACTCATCTTCAGTCTCCTTGCCTAACCCTAACCCACCAAGTTCCTGAGTTACCCCAATATGGCTGCTGTTGTCATCCTCCAACGGCCATCTCTATTCAAGAACCAACTGATAATTACCATAGTCTATAACTTATATTAACATTAAATTAAATTACACGATGTCTTCCCTGTGATGCAGGGAATAGCTCAGAGGAAGATGACACTAGTCATTACAACAACCACTTACTGGGTCACAGTTCCAAACCCTCCCTGACAACCAATGTCATCGCTCCAACATGGTCTCCTTAGAACATGTCCAAATAGTGACATTTACCCATTGTAAATATGTCACCTAAGCTGACTTATATGTCACTATAATGATGTATTAGATACAGATGTACGATCTTAATTTGACCATTTTCTCACGGCAGGGAAATAATCCTTCAGAAACAGGATATGTGAATTATTATGTGGATTACAATCAATGGACATTTGTGTAGGGGTTGATACATTTTTCATTAGGGCAAATCAAGTCTGACATTTTAAAGTGGAAATTACAAATTTTAGAAGCCTTTTAAACCTTGAATACAGTCTGAATTTGAGTGATCAAATTAAGATAGGACATCTTTACACATTAGCCAGGAAACAGAACTCAGACCATACACACGCACATACAGAATCAGTGATTTGTTCCAGTGTAAATCTAACACTTACTGAAGGCTGACAGAATTCACAACAAAAACAGATGGGGACAGTTATCAGATTAGAAACAATTACAGCACCACCTCTTAAAAAGACCCTTTGATGACCGAAAGAGTCCCTGAAAAGAGCCATGGAGTGGTGATTAATAACAGGGATATATCTCAGCTGGATGCATCAGCCTCAGCTACATCAGTCGCTATGTGTTTTCAACGCAGAGCAGAACCATGACCTGAGAGCGGCAGAGGTTTTTTTCTGCCTTTCTGTCCAGCCAAGCCACAACTGGAAAGATTACAACCGTTAGATTATAGGGATTGTAAAGTTGAGGTTTGGGCCGGGATGTGGACCTGACCGACATGTAGGAAGTCAACCGTTCAACCGTACGCAGAGGCTGCACATTATTAAAAGCGTCAGTGTCGCCATGCAGGAGTTAGAGCGTACATACCGTACATACTGTATGTCGCTGGTGAACTAAAACCTTTCATTGTAATGAGAGTAATATGTTATTCCTACTCTGTGTTTTTTTTCTCTGTTTTCCCCATACTATGTTCCGTGGATAGCTTTTCTTTGACGTCGTACAGACCATTTCCAATCACCTACGACCACAAGCACAGAAACTAAGTCAGTAACATATTGGCTTTTTCTGTTTTGCACTGCCGTGATCTTATTTTGTACAAAGCTCATAACTGGGATAACGTCAATTCAATGTAACGTATCCCTGTGTTGGACTAGCCATTGCTTTGGATAAAGGTACAAACAGAATGACATCGATATATAACTTTGATATGTAATAAAAATCTGAATGAGATCATTGAATGAGAATGGGAACATTGTGGAGAACATACTGAGGCCTCTGGCTAGCACTGGCCTGGCATGGAATGAAAGATGTGCAGCACACACAGGGATCTCCTCAGTGCATCTCAAGCTGGTCTAAACTGCTGCATCTGAACTACAGCCATGATCAAAGTGGAGGATGAAGCTGAGAGTTTTTTTTTTTTTCCGTTCTAGGTTGCAACACCCTGGGTGTCAGATTTGGATCCCCACTGTCCCCGCTCTCATCAAAATATGTTTGACAACACGTATTAGCTGGCGATTTCTGCAAGACTATTTATCCAAAGGCTAAAATGTTGTATGTGTAAATGTCTCCGTCAACAGAGAAGCTCCACAGACTAAATCTTTTAAACCAGCCATGTCCAGAAGACAGATTAAACCTTTTAAACCAGCCATGTCTAGAAGAGGTGAGACAAAACCTTTTTACCTCTCAGAGCTGACGGCCCTCTGTTTCTGCATGGAAAACAACAAGATAGACATGGAGGGAGCACCTGAAAAATGACATCGGTCTCAGACTATGAGTGACTCCACTGTTGGCTTTCCCGAGGCACACGAGTTAGTCCTAATCTGTTATCTAGGCCATCTAATGCTATGTTGTTGAGAGACAGGGCTGGGTCCCAAATGGCACCCTATTCCCTACATAGTACACTAATTTTTGACCAGAGCCGTGCATTTGGGATTTAGTCAGGGTTTAGTGACGGGAGATCTGATGCTAACCAGATGTGGTCGTCCGCCTGTAGGACAGAGAACTATGGCACACTCAAGTCAGTAGCCTGGTCCCAGATCTGTTTGTGCTGTCTTGCCAACTCCTATGGTCATTGGTGCGACAAGGGCTATAGGAGTTGGCAAAACAGCACAAACAGATCTGGGACCAGGCTTTCAAGTCAGAGAGTATAGACTTTGAGAGTGTCCTTTCTTTCAACGTTGATTCAAAAGGCACTTGACCAGAAATGCCAACTGATCCAGCAGTAAAGCCATAATATCAGTTTTTAATGCCCCTTGGATGGCAGTTCTTTGTTTTACGACCGTTATATATTGTGAAATAGAACATGGGCCTTGGGTATTGGATGGTTGGTACAGGTGCCTTGATATATGGGGCATAGAAAGACTGAAGAATGTGTGCCAGTCATTTCGTTTATTTTTTAGATTTTTTTTTGTTAAATTCATGATTTGGTCACATTAGCTTTTTTCCATGAGTAAAATATTCCAATGAGGTTGTCGTGAGCCAATATGTTTAAAGTCCATTTGTACTCTGGCTGACTATCAAGGACATTGACATCACTTTGACTGCTCAAAATCAACACCAGCGAGATACTTTTTTCATTGCATTTTTTGTCCATCAGTTGCTTTTCACAAACCATAAATTCTACTTACACTATGGGTCAAATGCTTACGTTTGAAAGGGTCACCCTCCAATGACAGATATGGAAGTGTCTAAGTTGTGTGTTTTTAGTATTGTTAAGCAGAACTGATGGGATCCATAAGAGGAAACCCAATGCCGATGTTTGAAACAGGGTCACACTGATGATCAAAGGGAAATGTCCACATCAGATCCTTCACAAATTCACTAGATATTTCCCTGTAAGGCTATGGCACAATGCAAGAGGATGGGAATAAGCATAGATAGCACTTTATCTGGATGTAGATGGTTTGTAGATGGTTTGTAGATGATTTGTAGATGGTTTGTAGATGGTTTGTAGATGATTTGTAGATGTTTGTAGATGGTTTGTAGATGTTTGTAGATGATTTGTAGATGTTTGTAGATGGTTTGTAGATGGTTTGTAAATGGTTTGTAAATGGTTTGTAGATTGTTTGTACATGGTTTGTAGATGATTTGTAGATGTTTGTAGATGATTTGTAAATGGTTTGTAGATTGTTTGTAGATGGTTTATAGATGGTTTGTAGAGGGTGTTTGTTTGGACATAGACAGGAGGGGAGTAACTCACTCTTCCATACATAAAGTTATTTGATGTAGACTCCATACATCCCAGCACTACACAGACTCTAGCTAAGAAGAGCATGTTTCTGCCACTGTTACTGTGACTGATGTTTCTGCCTCTGTTACTGTGACTGATGTTTCTGCCTCTGTTACTGTGACTGATGTTTCTGCCTCTGTTACTGTGACTGATGTTTCTGCCTCTGTTACTGTGACTGATGTTTCTGCCTCTGTTACTGTGACTAATGTTTCTGCCTCTGTTACTGTGACTGATGTTTCTGCCGCTGTGATGATGTTTCTGCCACGGTTACTGTGACTGATGTTTCTGCCACGGTTACTGTGACTGATGTTTCTGCCTCTGTTACTGATGTTTCTGCCTCTGTTACTGTGACTGATGTTTCTGCCTCTGTTACTGTGACTGATGTTTCTGCCACTGTTACTGTGACTGATGTTTCTGCCTCTGTTACTGTGTCTGATGTTTCTGCCTCTGTTACTGTGACTGATGTTTCTGCCTCTGTTACTGTGACTGATGTTTCTGCCTCTGTTACTGTGACTGATGTTTCTGCCACGGTTACTGTGACTGATGTTTCTGCCTCTGTTACTGTGACTGATGTTTCTGCCTCTGTTACTGTGACTGATGTTTCTGTTTCTGCCTCTGTTACTGTGACTGATGTTTCTGCCACGGTTACTGTGACTGATGTTTCTGCCTCTGTTACTGTGACTGATGTTTCTGCCTCTGTTACTGTGACTGATGTTTCTGCCACGGTTACTGTGACTGATGTTTCTGCCACGGTTACTGTGACTGATGTTTCTGCCTCTGTTACTGTGACTGATGTTTCTGCCACGGTTACTGTGACTGATGTTTCTGCCACGGTTACTGTGACTGATGTTTCTGCCTCTGTTACTGATGTTTCTGCCTCTGTTACTGTGACTGATGTTTCTGCCTCTGTTACTGACTGATGTTTCTGCCTCTGTTACTGTGACTGATGTTTCTGTTTCTGCCTCTGTTACTGTGACTGATGTTTCTGCCACGGTTACTGTGACTGATGTTTCTGCCTCTGTTACTGTGACTGATGTTTCTGCCTCTGTTACTGTGACTGATGTTTCTGCCACGGTTACTGTGACTGATGTTTCTGCCACGGTTACTGTGACTGATGTTTCTGCCTCTGTTACTGATGTTTCTGCCTCTGTTACTGTGACTGATGTTTCTGCCTCTGTTACTGTGACTGATGTTTCTGCCACTGTTACTGTGACTGATGTTTCTGCCTCTGTTACTGTGACTGATGTTTCTGCCATGGTTACTGTGACTGATGTTTCTTCCTCTGTTACTGTGACTGATGTTTCTGCCTCTGTTACTGTGACTGATGTTTCTGCCACTGTTACTGTGACTGATGTTTCTGCCTCTGTTACTGTGACTGATGTTTCTGCCATGGTTACTGTGACTGATGTTTCTTCCTCTGTTGCTGTGACTGATGTTTCTGCCTCTGTTACTCTGACTGATGTTTCTGCCACTGTTACTGTGACTGATGTTTCTGTCAATAAGCCTGGTGCTTTGAAGGACTAGAGAGTAATACAGGAGATTCATGGTCATATGGGTCTAGGATATCTTTGTGAGGTATGGGTCTAGGATATCTTTGTGAGGTATGGGTGGATGAAGGGAATGTGATGTACATGTGAGCTATGAAGGGAACCCCTAGACAACCACAGCTGTAGCTTGCAGAGCCCCCTGTTTGTTTATATTCAGATAATGGTGTTTTATATTTACATTTTAGTCATTTAGCAGACGCTCTTATCCAGAGCGACTTACAGGAGCAATTAGGGTTAAGTGCCTTGCTCAAGGGCACATCGACAGATTTTTCACCTAGTCGGCTCGGGGATTAGAACCAGCGACCTTTTGGTTACTGGCACAACGCTCTTAACCACTAAGCTACCTGCCGCCCCATGAATGTCTCTGATTCCCACTG
>NC_059224.1:3244648-3267148 GCF_020615455.1 Coregonus clupeaformis | reverse complement strand
AACTCCCTTATCTACTGGATGAAAAACCACAGTGTGCCATCACAGCTGCAAGATTTGTGACCTGTTGCCACAAGAAAAGGGCAACCAGTGAAGAACAAACACCATTGTAAATACAACCCATATTTATGTTTATTTATTTTCCCATTTGTACTTTAACTATTTGCACATTGTTACAACACTGTATATATATACATAATATGACATTTGAAATGTCTTTATTCTTTTGAAACTTCTGAGTGTAATGTTTACTGTTAATATTTATTGTTTATTTCACTTTTGTTTACTATCTACTTCACTTGCTTTGGCAATGTTAACACACGTTTCCCATGCCAATAAAGCCCTTAAATTGAAATTGAAATTGACAGAGACAGAGACAGAGAGAGAGAGAGAGAGAGAGAGAGAGCAAGAGAGAGAGAGAGAAAGAGAGAGAGAGAGAGAGAGAGAGAGAGCAAGAGAGAGAGAGAGAGAGAGAGAGAGAGAGAGAGAGAGAGAGAGAGAGAGAGAGAGAGAGAGAGAGAGAGAGAGAGAGAGAGAGAGAGAGAGAGAGACAGAGGAGAGAGAGAGAGAGACAGAGGAGAGAGAGAGAGAGACAGAGAGAGAGAGAAAGGAGAGACAGAGGGGAATAGGCTCCGCCCATATTCAAAAGTGGAGACAAATTCAACCCTAATAATTATTCCGGTGTTTGCGTGACCAGTAATCTAGGGAAGGTTTTCTGCAGCATAATTAACATAACAAGGATACAGACCTTCCTTAACAAAAACAGTGTTTTTTAAAAACATAGAACATCTGATCACATCTATTCTAGTGATGCGCGGGTTGACTCATAATCCGCAGTACCCGCAGTTACATCCGCGGAGAGGGCGGATTTAGGGTAATTAAATATTGTGTGGACCGAGTTTGGGAAACCCTGTGCAACATATGACACAAGAGAAGCTGCAATTTGAATAACATATAGCCTACCAACATTTTGAAAATTGTAAGCAGAAACATATATAAATTAGGCACCAAAAAATCATGCACCCTCCGTCCCAAAAAATGTCTGTCATCTCTGACTGTAGCCTACAGCGCAATTTCTATATTTGTGGTTAGGGTCAGGTTATCACATATTGTCGGGCAGTTGCAAATGGGTTATTAGCAATTGCGCAGTCGTATAAATACTTAAGTAAAAATACTTTAAAGTACTACTTAAGTAGTTTTTTGGGGTATCTGTACTTTACTATTTATATTTTTGACTACTTTAACTTCACTACATTCCTAAAGAAAATAATTTACTTTTTACTCCATACAATTTCCCTGACACCCAAAAGTACTCGTTACATTTAGAATGCTTAGCAGGACAGGAAAAGTGTCAAATTCACACAATTATCAAGAGAAAATCCCTGGTCATCCCTACTGCCTCTGATCTGGCAGACTCACTAAACACACATGCTTCATTTGTAAATTACATCTGAGTGGTGGAGTGTGCCACTGGCTTTCCATAAATACATTTAAAAAACAAAAAAATGACGCCATCTGGTTTGCTTAATATAAGGAATATGAAACGATTTGTACTTTTACTTTTGATACTTAAGTACACTGCCTTAGAAAAGTTTTCAGACCCCTTGACTTTTTCCACATTTTGTTAGCATACAGCCTTATTCTAAAATTGATTAAATCGTTTTTTTCATAATGACAAAGCAAAAACTGTTTTTTAGAAATGTTTGCTAATTTATTATTATTTTTTAAACGGAAATATAACATTAACATACAGTACCAGTCAAAGGTTTGAACACACCTACTCATTCAAGGGTTTTTCATTCTTTTTACTATTTTCTACATTGTAGAATAACAGTGAAGACATCAAAACTATGAAATAACACATATGGAATAATGTAGTAACCAAAAAAAGTGTTAAACAAATGAAAATATATTTTAGATGTTAGATTCTTCAAAGTAGCCACCGTTTGCCTTGATGACAGCTTTGCACACTCTTGGCATTCGCTCAACCAGCTTCACCTTTGAATGCTTTTCCAGCAGTCTTGAAGGAGTTCCCACATATGCTGAGCACTTGGCTGCTTTTCCTTCACTCTGCGGTCCAACTCAGCCCAAACCATCTCAATTGGGATGAGGTCGGGTGATTGTGGAGGCCAGGTCATCTGATGCAGCACTCCATCACTCTCCTTCTTGGTCAAATAGCCCTTACACAGCCTGGAGGTGTGTTGGGTCATTGTCCTGTTGAAAAAGAAATTATAGTCCCACTGTGATGAGTGTGATAGAAGGAGTCAGGCGCAGGAGGGTCCCCGAATGCAGAGTTTATTCTGTCGTACACAAATAGCGTTGGATAGCGACAAACGAAACAGGCACAGGGGAAAATCTACCCTGGCAATACAAGGTAACGGTAGCTCCAACAATAACAGGCACAGGGGAAAATCTACCCCGGCAATAACAAGGTACGAGTAGCTCCACCGAGCTCCACTACTCTTACGAATAAACAATCACCCACAAGGACAAGGGGGCAGAGGGAACACTTATACACGGACTAATGAGGGGATAAGAACCAGGTGTGTGTAATTAACAAGACAAGACAAATGGACAGTGGGGGAAAAAATAATTTAGTCACCCACCAATTTTGCAAGTTCTCCCACTTAAAAAGATGAGAGGCCTGTAATTTTCATCATAGGTACACGTCAACTATGACAGACAAATTGAGGGAAAAAAATCCAGAAAATCACATTGTAGGATTTTTTATGAATTTATTTGCAAATTATGGTGGAAAATAAGTCTTTGGTCACCTACAAACAAGCAAGATTTCTGGCTCTCACAGACCTGTAACTTCTTCTTTAAGAGGCTCCTCTGTCCTCCACTCATTACCTGTATCAATAGCACCTGTTTGAACTTGTTATCAGTATAAAAAGACACCTGTCCACAACCTCAAACAGTCAGTCACACTCCAAACTCCACTATGGCCAAGACCAAAGAGCTGTCAAAGGACACCAGAAACAAAATTGTAGACCTGCACCAGGCTGGGAAGACTGAATCTGCAATAGGTAAGCAGCTTGGTTTGAAGAAATCAACTGTGGGAGCAATTATTAGGAAATGGAAGACAAGACCACTGATAATCTCCCTCGATCTGGGGCTCCACGCAAGATCTCACCCCGTGGGGTCAAAATGATCACAAGAACGGTGAGCAAAAATCACAGAACCACACGGGGGGGCCTAGTGAATGACCTGCAGAGAGCTGGGACCAAAGTAATAAAGCCTACCATCAGTAACACACTACGCCGCCAGGGACTCAAATCCTGCAGTGCCAGACGTGTCCCCCTGCTTAAGCCAGTACATGTCCAGGCCCATCTGAAGTTTGCTAGAGTATATTTGGATGATCCAGAAGAGGATTGGGAGAATGTCATATGGTCAGATGAAACCAAAATAGAACTTTTTGGTAAAAACTCAACTCGTCATGTTTGGAGGACAAAGAATG
The DNA here is from genome assembly GCF_020615455.1 of Coregonus clupeaformis. NCBI lineage: Eukaryota > Metazoa > Chordata > Actinopteri > Salmoniformes > Salmonidae > Coregonus > Coregonus clupeaformis. The sequence continues at coordinate 3,263,691 of NC_059224.1, read as the reverse complement.
CTGAGTTGCATCCAAAGAACACCATACCTACTGTGAAGCATGGGGGTGGAAACATCATGCTTTGGGGCTGTTTTTCTGTAAAGGGACCAGGACGACTGATCCGTGTAAAGGAAAGAATGAATGGTGCCATGTATCATGAGATTTTGAGTGAAAACCTCCTTCCATCAGCAAGGGCATTGAAGATGAAACGTGGCTGGGTCTTTCAGCATGACAATGATCCCAAACACACCGCCCGGGCAACGAAGGAGTGGCTTCGTAAGAAGCATTTCAAGGTCCTGGAGTGGCCTAGCCAGTCTCCAGATCTCAACCCCCATAGAAAATCTTTGGAGGGAGTTGAAAGTCTGTGTTGCCCAGCGACAGCCCCAAAACATCACTGCTCTAGAGGAGATCTGCATGGAGGAATGGGCCAAAATACCAGCAACAGTGTGTGAAAACCTTGTGAAGACTTACAGAAAACATTTGACCTGTGTCATTGCCAACAAAGGGTATATAACAAAGTATTGAGAAACTTTTGTTATTGACCAAATACGTATTTTCCACCATAATTTGCAAATAAATTCATTAAAAATCCTACAATGTGATTTTCTGGATTTTTTTTCTCATTTTGTCTGTCATAGTTGACGTGTACCTATGATGAAAATTACAGGCCTCTCTCATCTTTTTAAGTGGTAGAACTTGCACAATTGGTGGCTGACTAAATACTTTTTTCCCCCACTGTATATGGAGCGGCAGTGGCTGGTAAGCCGGTGACGACGAACACCGAAGCCTGCCCGAACAAGGAGGGGAAGCGGAAGTCGTGACAGTACCCACCCCTTGACGCGCAGCTCCAGCAGTGCGCCGACCCCGGCCTCGGGGACGGCCAGGATGATGCGGAGCAGGGCGAGCCGGATGGCGACGGTGGAAATCCCACAACACGGAGGGATCGAGGATATCCCTCAACAGGACCCAGCACAGTTCCTCCGGACCGTACCCCTCCCACTCCACAAGGTACTGAAGGCCCCCCACCCGACGCCTCGAATGCAGGATGGAACGGACAGAGTACGTCGGGGCCCCCTCGATGTACAGAGGAGATGGAGGAACCTCCCGCACCTCAGACTCCTGGAGTGGACCAACCACCACCAGCCTGAGGAGAGACACATGAAACAAGGGGTTAATGCCATCAAGGCAAAGGGTGGCTACTTTGAAGAATCTCAAATATAAAATATATTTTTATTTGTTTAACACTTTTTTGGGTTACTACATGATTCCATGTGTGTTATTTCATAGTTTTGATGTCTTCACTATTATTCTACAATGTAGAAAATAGTAAAAATAAAGAAAAACCCTGGAATGAGTAGGTGTGTCAAACTTTTGACTGGTACTGTAAGTACTCAGAGCCTTTACTCAGTACTTTGTTGAAGCACCTTTGGCAGCGATTACAGCCTTGAGTCTTCTTGGGTATGATGCTACAAGCTTGGCACACCTGTATTTGTGGAGTTTCTCCCTTTCTTCTCTGCAGATCCTCTCAAGCGCTGTCAGGTTGGATGGGGAGCATTGCTGCACAGCTATTTCAGGTCTCCCCAGAGATGTTCGATCGGGTTCAAGTCTGGGCTCTGGCTGGGCCACTCAAGGACATTCAGAGACTTGTCCCGAAGCCACTCCTGCGTTGTCTTGGCTGTGTGTTTAGGGACCTTGTGCTGTTGGAAGGTGAACCTTCGCCCCAGTCTGAGGACCTGAGCGCTCTGGAGCAGGTTTTCATCAAGGATCTCTCTGTACTTTGCTCTGTTCATCTTTGCCTCGATCCTGACTAGTCTCCCTGCTGCTGAAAAACATCCCTACAGCGTGATGCTGCCATCACCATGCTTCACCATTCCAGTGTTAATACTATTGTAATTATTCTGCACTATAGCCTATTTATTGCCTTACCTCCATAACTTGCTACATTTGCACACACTGTATATATATTTTCTGTTGTATTTCTGACTTTATGTTTTTTACCCCATATGTAACTCTGTGTTGTTTTTATTGCACTACTTTGCTTTATCTTGGCCAGGTCGCAGTTGTAAATGAGAACCTGTTCTCAACTGGCTTACCTGGTTAAATAAAGGTGAAATAAAAAATTAAATAAAAAAAATGCTTCACCTTAGGGATGGTGCCAGGTTTTCTCCAGACGCGACGCTTGGCATTCAGGCCAAAGAGTTCAATCTTGGTTTCATCAGACCAGATAATCTTGTTTCTCATGGTCTGAGAGTCTTTAGGTGCCTTTTGGCAAACTCCAAGCAGGCTGTCATGTGCCTTTTACTGAGGAGTGGCTTCCGTCTGGCCACTCTACCATAAAGGCCTGATTGGTGGAGTGCTGCAGAGATGGTTGTCCTTCTGGAAGGTTCTCCCATCTCCACAGAGGAACTCTTGAGCTCTGTCAGAGTGACCATCGGGTTCTTGGTTACCTCCCTGACCAAGGCCCTTCTCCCTCGATTGCTCAGTTTGGCTGGGCGGCCAGCTCTAGGAAGAGTCTTGGTGGTTCCAAACTTCTTCCATTTAAGAATGATGGAGGCCACTGGGTTCTTGGGGACCTTCAATGCTGCAGAAATGTTTTGGTACCCTATCCCAGATTTGTGCCTCGACACAATCCTGTCTCGGAGCTCTACGGACAATTCCTTCGACCTCATGGCTTGGTTTTTGCTCTGACATGCACTGTCAACTTTGGGACCTTATTTAGATAGGTGTGTGTCTTTCCAAATCATGTCCAATCAATTGAATTTACCACAGGTGGACTCCAATCATGTTGCAGAAACATCTCAAGGATGCTCAATGGAAACAGGATACACCTGAGATCAATTTCTAGTCTCATAGCGAAGGGTCTGAATACTTATGTAAAGTTTTTAATACATTTGCAAAAGTTTCTAAAAACCTGTTCTCACTTTGTCATTATGGGGTACAAATAAGTCTGTAACGTCACAAAATGTGGAAAAATTCAAGGGGTCTGAATACTTTCCGAAGGCACTGTATATTTTAGCAATTACATTTACTTTTGATACTTAAGTATGTTTAAAACCAAATACTTTTAGACTTACTCAAGTGGTATTTTACTGGGTGACTTTCACTTTTACTTGAGTCATTTTCTATTATGGTATCTTAACTTTTACTCAAGTATGACAATTGGGTACTTTTTTCCACCGCTGCAATTGCAGGCGGGTGCGGGTGAACAAACAGCTGACCCACACACACCACGAATTCTACACCCTCCACACACTGATCAAAAAACATGTTTATCAATCCACCAAGGGTAAAATATTTGCCTTCTTTATTTGACTTCAAAAAGGCATTGGATTCCATATGGCATAAAGGACTCTTCCAAAGTGAAGATGGAGGAAGAACCTACAACGTTATAAAGTCAATGTACAATGAAAATAAATGTTGTGTTGAAATTGGTCAAAAAATTGTGAGGAGTCACCCAGGGCGAGGAGTCACCCAGGGAAGAAATCTGAGCCCAACATTTTTTAGTATCTCTATAGATGGGTTTGAAAAACTGTTGGACGAATCTACAGCTCCTGGGCTCCTCCCAGACAATCAAGAAATGAAGCTCCTCATGATGACCTGGTTTTGTTTTTCTCCAACAGAACAGGGTTTACAGCATAGCCTGGATGCCTACTGCCAAAACTGGGCAGTGAACATGAGCAAAACAAAATGATGATTGTTCCAAAGGGAAATAAATGCCACTTCACCTTAGGAGAGGTCAAAATTGAGCCTCAGTCTTACCTACCTCGGTCATAACATCAGAGCTTCAGGACGGTTCGATGCCGCTATCAAAACACTGGCAGAGAAAGCAAAAAGAGCGTACTATTCAATGATTAAAACAATACACACATTTAACCTCCCTATTAAAATCTGGCTTAAAATATTTGACTCCATTATCCAACCAATCCTTGTGCAGTGAAATATGGGGCCCACTATTAAAGTTAAATCAAATAAAAATCAAATCAAATGTTATTCGTCACACATGCTTCGTAAACAACAGGTGTAGACTAACAGTGAAATGCTTACTTATAATGCAGAGAGAAAAACAAGAGATATAATAGAAAAATAATAAAAAATACACAATGAGTAACGATAACTTGGATATATACACGGGGTACCATTACAGACTCGATGTGCAGAGGTACAAGGTAATTGAGGTAGATATGTACATATACAGTTGAAGTCGGAAGTTTACATACACCTTAGCCAAATACATTTAAACTCAGTTTTTCACAATTCCTGACATTTAATCCTAGTAAAAATTCCCTGTTTTAGGTCAGTTAGAATCACCACTTTATTTTAAGAATGTGAAATGTCAGAATAATAGTAGAGAGAATTATTTATTTCAGCTTTTATTTCTTATATCACATTCCCAGTGGGTCATAAGTTTACATACACTCAATTAGTATTTGGTAGCATTGCCTTTAAATTGTTTAACTTGGGTCAAACGTTTTGGGTAGCCTTCCACAAGCTTCCCACAATAAGTTGGGTGAATTTTGGCCCATTCCTCCTGACAGAGCTGGTGTAACTGAGTCAGGTTTGTAGGCCTCCATGCTCGCACACGCTTTTTCAGTTCTGCCCACACATTTTCTATAGGATTGAGGACAGGGCTTTGTGATTTGTCACTCCAATACCTTGACTTTGTTGTCCTTAAGCCATTTGCGACCAAGCTTTAACTTCCTGACTAATGTCTTGAGATGTTGCTTCAATATATCCACATAATTTTCCTTCCTCATGATGCCATCTATTTTGTGAAGTGCACCAGTCCCTCCTGCAGCAAAGCACCCCCACAGCATGATGCTGCCACCCCTGTCTTTCACGGTTGGGATGGTGTTCTTCGGTTTGCAAGGGACCCCCTTTTTCCTCCAAACATAAAGATGGTCATTATGGCCAAACAGTTCTATTTTTGTTTCATCAGACCAGAGGACATTTCTCCAAAAAGTACGATCTTTGTCCCCATGTGCAGTTGCAAACCATGGTCTGGTTTTTTTATGGCAGTTTTGGAGCAGTGGCTTCTTCCTTGCTTAGCGGCCTTTCAGGTTATGTCGATATAGGACTCGTTTTACTGTGGATATACAGTGGGGGAAAAAAGTATTTAGTCAGCCACCAATTGTGCAAGTTCTCCCACTTAAAAAGATGAGAAAGGCTTGTAATTTTCATCATAGGTATACCTCAACTATGACAGTCAAAATGAGAAAAAATAATCCAGAAAATCACATTGTAGGATTTTTTATGAATTTATTAGCAAATTATGGTGGAAAATAAGTATTTGGTCAATAACAAAAGTTTCTCAATACTTTGTTATATACCCTTTGTTGGCAATGACACAGGTCAAACGTTTTCTGTAAGTCTTCACAAGGTTTTCACACACTGTTGCTGGTATTTTGGCCCATTCCTCCATGCAGATCTCCTCTAGAGTAGTGATGTTTTGGGGCTGTCGCTGGGCAACACAGACTTCAACTCCCTCCAAAGATTTTCTATGGGGTTGAGATCTGGAGACTGGCTAGGCCACTCCAGGACCTTGAAATGCTTCTTACGAAGCCACTCCTTCGTTGCCCGGGCGGTGTGTTTGGGATCATTGTCATGCTGAAAGACCCAGACACGTTTCATCTTCAATGCCCTTGCCGATGGAAGGAGGTTTTCATTCAAAATCTCACGATACATGGCCCCATTCATTCTTTCCTTTACACGGATCAGTTGTCCTGGTCCCTTTGCAGAAAAACAGCCCCAAAGCATGATGTTTCCACCCCCATGCTTCACAGTAGGTATGGTGTTCTTTGGATGCAACTCAGCATTCTTTGTCCTCCAAACACGACGAGTTGAGTTTGAGGAGGAATCAGGAGAATATAATTATGATCAGATTTGCCAAATTAACAGCGTGGGAGAGCTTTGTACGCTTCTCTGTGTGTGGTCTGAGCATTTTCTTGTTTGCTTATGACCCTGTACAGCTCGTTGAGTGCGGTCATAGTGCCAGCATCGGTTTGTGGTGGTGAATATATGGTCTACAGCTTATCATGAGGTATTCTAACTCAGGCGAGCAGAACCTCGAGACTTCCTTAAAATTACAGATCATGCACAAGTTGTTGTTAACAAAGAGACACACACCATCTCCCCTGAGCTTCCCCGACGCCGCTGTTCTGTCCTGCTGATGTATAGAAAACCTACCAATTCCTTGTTCAGCCACGACTCTGAGAAACATAGGATATTACAGTTCTTCAGATCACATTCATAGGATATTTTTGAACAGAGCTTATCCAGTTTATTCTCCAGTGATTGCACGTTCACCAATAGAACGGAGCGCAGAGGCGATTTATCCGCTCTCTGGTCGTCAGGTATCCTGCACCCCTGGCCTCTATAGTGCCATGTCCTCCTTCGAGTGTCAGGGATTTGGTCCTGGTCCGGGATAATCCATATGTCTTACGCCTCCTACTCCTCCGAAGTAGAAGTTCTCGTCCAAATCGAGGTTAGTGATAGCTTTTCTGATGTCAAGAAGCTCTTTTTCGGTGATAGGAAACGTTGGCGGAAACATTATGTACAAAAAAATTAAGATCAACGCAAAACAATTCACAAAATATCACAATTGGTCAGGAGCCCTTAAAACGGTCGCTGTTTCCTCCAGTGCCATTAGTCATCTAGTGGGGCCCACTATTACAGTCAAAATATACTCTGAGTGTACAAAACATTATGAACAGCTGCTCTTTCCATGACATAGACTGACCAGGTGAATCCAGGTGAAAGCTATGATCCCTTATTGATGTCACTTGTTAAATCCACTTCAATTAGTGTAGATGAAGGGGAGGAGACAGGTTAAAGAAGGATTTTTCAGCCTTCAGACAATTGAGACATGGATTGTGTATGTGTGCCATTCAGAGGGTGACAAAGACAAAAGTTTTAATTGCCTTTGAACAGGGTATGGTAGTATGTGCCAGGCACACCAGTTTGTGTCAAGAACTGCAACATCGCTCGTCTTCCTCAAATGAAGGGGATGATGACGCAATGTTTGCGAGAGGTAGGGAATCTGATTTCAATGGTCCTCAACTTGCAGCTCAGACACTTCATTCAGGATAAGTGGAGTTAACCCTGAGCTAGCCCTGAGTTAGCCTTCCCCCGGAGCAGGTTAGTTCTGAAGCATTCGTTGCCATAAAAATGTACCTGGCTAAAAGGTGAGCCAGAGCTCTTATCCAGAGCAACTTACAGGAGCAATTAGGGTTAAGTGCCTTGCTCAAGGGCACATCGACAGATTTTTCACCTAGTAGGCTCGGGGATTAGAACCAGCGACCTTTCGGTTACTGGCACAACGCTCTTAACCACTAAGCTACCTGCCGCCCCTACTTGAACTCAAAGTTACCTCGCTAACTCCTCAAACCACGTACGTAGTATGCCCCTCTGGTCTGGAGAGCACACTAGAGCCGTTTAACACTGAAGCTATGCAGTGACGGGACTGCAAGCCTGTGCTCAGCTTTTCCAGCTGTAAGTCATCATACCTCACCATTTAAGACTAAAGGGTCTTGCCCCATCTAGGAGAGAAGCCGATTCACATGGGAAGCAGTGTGTTCCACTCCACACCCTTCTGCACCAGTGAGTGTCTGCCCAAACACCAGTTACAGTGTCATGGTCCGAGTTGTTGCCTGCTAAGGATAAGCTGGACAAGTCAACCATCAGTTCTACTCAGGTCACCTCTATGGGAGAAAAAAAAAAGAAAACAAGCCTCATGTGAACTGAGTTTAGCCAAACGCACAAACACACTGTAAACAGCTTCTGGAAAAGCTTATGCATTTATCCAAACCAAATCCACATTTGGATCAAAATTTGACTTGACAATAAAAAAAAAAACATAAATGTATGCAGTGAAACCTTTGACTTTGCTCTGCTCTTCCTATACCAGCCCACAGAACAAACACATTTTGATCAACCCTGAACAGTGTTCTGTGTTCTCTTTGGTTGATGTGTCCACTACAACACGGGGGGTGACTCAGGAATACCAGAGCTCTATGCTACGAAACAGGTTTAAGGAGTTAGCGAGATAACTTTGGTTAATCATGATATGAGTTCAACTCGGAATAACCGGTCTCACTAATATGACTCACCTTTTAGCCAGGTCAATTTCAACGAATCCTTCAGAACTAACCTGCTCCGGGGCAGGTTAACTCAGGGTTAACTCCACTTACCCTGAATGAAGTGCCTGAGCAATGAGTTGAGGACCAATGAAATCCTTTTCCCTCCCTCTCGCAAAGATTGCATCATCATCCCTTTCATTTGAGAAAGACGGCTGAATACATTTAATTAATTACATGTTTTTTTTGTGTTAAACACTTTTTATATTAAAATACCTATCACATTTAGCAATGACAGGATGCATTTGAAACTTCACGCACAGTACATTTTTGTATGACTTTATACAAGTATGTCATCGATAAGAGTGGGAAAATAGGTGCTCTTGCATTGATAAGCACACCAAAGACGGCATTAACGATACGTAAACAAATAAAGACAGCACTTCTAAAAGCCTATTTCACACCATCGCCTGATGAATTTACAAGATCACTGACTCGCCCATGGATTGATGTTTTAGCATAGTCTCAATGAAGAGTTCGGCATTCGATTAGCTACGTTCGACGTGCACGCGCAGTTACAAGCCTGCTAAAGTTAGCGACAGGAGGACGAGCAATATCCACCGTCGTAATACGGATGAAGCCTGGGCTGGAATGTGAAGCTAACTGAAGCTGGCTAGCTTTAGAAAACCCTGAGTAGATCTAGCTAGCTAGCGTAATACACCACTCAATATGCACTCAACTAGTGGTTGCAGGATCACAAACTTTCTACAGTTATTTCATTCTAAATGTTCTACTGCTCTTCCTCCAGATGTGATATAAACTGTATCTCCCTGAAATGTTTTCATCTGTGGAGGTTAGCGCTAGCTGTGGATGGAGAACAGTGTATAGGACCAACTCCTAAACAAACGGTAAACAATACCGCATGAAGCACTATTGACATTGACAGTGCTACAAGTGTTTTCGTCAACATTCCCTTTTAAAGGGTACAGGTCACTAACAGGCAGATGCATTAATGGTCAAATGAAAGCAGCAGCAGTAGAACACTACTGTATGAATGGAAGGAATGAGAGGAGCGAGTCTCGTGGGCCATGGCAAACACCCAGGCAGAGAGTCTGTTTCTCTGTCCATAGAGAGAAGCCAGGTACTGGGGCTTCAAAGCCAATCACACACACACACACAAACAAACAAATACATGTACACGTGTGCCCAGTCTGCCGGATGTATGGCCGATGTATCTTCCTGTCCACTTTGGCCAAGACAGACCTCTCCGACAGCCACAGACCTCTCCGACAGCCACAGACCTCTCCGACAGCCACAGACCTCTCCGACAGACACAGACCTCTCCGACAGACACAGACCTCTCCGACAGCCACAGACCTCTCCGACAGCCACAGACCTCTCCGACAGACACAGCCCTCTCCGACAGACACAGACCTCTCCGACAGACACAGACCTCTCAGACAGACACAGACCTTTTCGACAGACACAGACCTCTCTGACAGACACAGACCAATAGAGGTGATAGAGGATAGAGGTGTTGAAACATTAGAGAACATACCAACCATCCAGAGGACCGCTGTTTCTTATTCCTCCTGAGACAGACAGAACCCTGCCGTGTTCCAAATTCCAGAATGGCTTCCAAGTTCCACAGGGGTTATTAATGAACAAGATGACCAGAACAGAGTAGAACCAGAACATGCCGTTCACAAAGAACAACACTCACAGACACTCAGTGTGCATCCCAAATGGCACCCTATTCCCTATATAGTTCACTACTTTTGACTAGAGCCCTATGGGTGCACTATGTAGGGAATAGGGTGCCATTTGGGATGCACACTGATGTTTTGCAATGTTTAAAACTCCAACAGATGGACCCAATGTGCCCAGTGTTATCACCCCTTGACAATATTACAGAACACAACCCAAAGTAGGCCACAATGTGCCTTGGCCCTTTCCTGGTGACCCTACTATGGAGGATGCCATAACATTGACCCGTTCTGTAATTTGTCAAACCTAACAAAGTATAAACTATATACAAAATTCACCAAATTAACCATCAGATAATTATAGAGAATGTGTTACATACCAACCAAGCTATGAAAGGCATAATATGTTTGCAGAAGGATGGAGATTACAAACGTGCTGTATGCAGAATCAATCAATGGCTGCAGTCCAAACACATTAATTAAACCGCCTAAGCCCTCGCGCTAGCCACTTTCCCTTGGGGGAATCCCCTTCGAAACCGGATGCAGTTTGATTGCCATCTTAAGTGGCGGTCCAATTCACAAAAGTTGCCCCCTCGGTCCTCGATTTAGCTCAAGGGAGCGAGTGAAGAACTTTGATCACTTGTGGGGTTGACATGACCCATAATTCAATGCAAACTGTAGTCACGTGTCAAACTCCGGTGGCCGCGAAGTGTCAAATTTAATCAACACAGCTTCATTTTCAGCATGTTAGAGAAAAGTATGACACTAGCTTGCAAAATAATGCACTGCTCAAAAAAATAAAGGGAACACTTAAACAACACAATGTAACTCCAAGTCAATCACACTTCTGTGAAATCAAACTGTCCACTTAGGAAGCAACACTGATTGACAATACATTTCACATGCTGTTGTGCAAATGGAATAGACAACAGGTGGAAATTATAGGCAATTAGCAAGACACCCCCAATAAAGGACTGGTTTTGCAGGTGGTGACCACAGACCACTTCTCAGTTCCTATGCTTCCTGGCTGATGTGTTGGTCACTTTTGAATGCTGGCGGTGCTTTCACTCTAGTGGTAGCATGAGACGGAGTCTACAACCCACACAAGTGTCTCAGGTAGTGCAGCTCTTCCAGGATGGCACATCAATGCGAGCTGTGGCAAGAAGGTTTGCTGTGTCTGTCAGCGTAGTGTCCAGAGCATGGAGGCGCTACCAGGAGACAGGCCAGTACATCAGGAGACGTGGAGGAGGCCATAGGAGGGCAACAACCCAGCAGCAGGACTGCTACCTCCTGCCAGAGCCCTGCAAAATGACCTCCAGCAGGCCACAAATGTGCATGTGTCTGCTCAAACGGTCAGAAACAGACTCCATGAGGGTGGTATGAGGGCCCGACGTCCACAGGTGGGGGTTGTGCTTACAGCCCAACACCGTGCAGGACGTTTGGCATTTTCCAGAGAACACCAAGATTGGCAAATTCGCCACTGGCGCCCTGTGCTCTTCACAGATGAAAGCAGGTTCACACTGAGCACGTGACAGACGTGACAGAGTCTGGAGACGACGTGGAGAACGTTCTGCTGCCTGCAACATCCTCCAGCATGACCCGTTTGGCGGTGGGTCAGTCATGGTGTGGGGTGGCATTTCTTTGGGGGGCCGCACAGCCCTCCATGTGCTCGCCAGAGGTAGCCTGACTGCCATTAGGTACCGAGATGAGATCCTCAGACCCCTTGTGAGACCATATGCTGGTGCGGTTGGCCCTGGGTTCCTCCTAATGCAAGACAATGCTAGACCTCATGTGGCTGGAGTGTGTCAGCAGTTCCTGCAAGAGGAAGGCATTGATGCTATGGACTGGCCCGCCCGTTCCCCAGACGTGAATCCAATTGAGCACATCTGGGACATCATGTCTTGCTCCATCCACCAACGCCACGTTGCACCACAGACTGTCCAGGAGTTGGCGGATGCTTTAGTCCAGGTCTGGGAGGAGATCCCTCAGGAGACCATCCGCCACCTCATCAGGAGCATGCCCAGGCGTTGTAGGGAGGTCATACAGGCATGTGGAGGCCACACACACTACTGAGCCTAATCTTGACTTGTTTTAAGGACATTACATCAAAGTTGGATCAGCCTGTAGTGTGGTTTTCCACTTTAATTTTGAGGGTGACTCCAAATCCAGACCTCCATGGGTTGATAAATTAGATTTCCATTGATAATTTTTGTGTGATTTTGTTGTAAGCACATTCAACTATGTAAAGAAAAAAGTATTTAATAAGATTATTTAATTCATTCAGATCTAGAATGTGTTATTTTAGTGTTCCCTTTATTTTTTTGAGCAGTGTATATATATATATATATATAGATGACATTGATTTTAGCGTTGGCAAATGGGAATGACACTAAAACGAAGCTAGCATCATAAACATATTTTTTGGGAATTCTGAAATGTTTTGGAATAAATGGCCAAACTATAAAACTAGCTAGCCAGCTATGGGTAACTGTAGCTAGCTATATTCATAGTTTTAGGTTGGTTGTTTTTAAGCTCAACTTCAAGATTTCCACTAAGGACGTTGCCTCTCAGATCATCCCTCTCCCTCGCTTGGGCAAGGGACATTTAAGGTACACTCGGATGTGACGATGTAAAACTTAATTCAAGGGCTGAGGGTTTAGGGCCAGGGGGCTGTCTACTTTGCGTTTGGACTGCAGCCATTGATCTTCATTTATTTTTATTATTTTTTTACCCCCTTTTTCTCCCCAATTTTGTGATATCCAATTACGATCTTGTCTAATCGCTGCATTGATCTTCTTCTATTAAAGAAACATTAACTTCCTGTTTACTGAGGTCACATGACAGGTAAGGTCAAGGTCACAAAATGAAAAAATCTGCCTGTAGAAAATAGCCAGCTGGTGGAGACAAACACACCCAAATGGTGAATGAATACTCATGCAACAGAACACACACAGCATTCAATAGCACTGACATAAATCCTACAGAATATGTAATGTGTTCCAATAGTTTAACTGGAAGACTATGTACAGGAACAACATGACAAATTCACACTAAAACCTTAGTTAACACGCCTCACAGTTTGTTTGTTTTATAGGCTAGGGCTAATGTGTATGGTTTTATGTGAGAAACAGTTAAATCGCTGTGTGCCAGATTGGCAGTGACTGGCTATGGTTTAACAAGGGGATCACGTAGCCAGGGAGCTAGTGTGTGGGGACGGCAGGTAGCCTAGTAGTTACAGAGGCGAGCCAGCACTGGAGGGTTGCCAGTACAAATCCCCGGTCCGACGGGAAAAATCTGGTGGGAAGTGAGCTGGCAACCAGAGGGTTGCTGGTATCAAATCCTAGATGCCATTGCCTGACGTTGTGCCCTTGAGCAAGGCACCAACCCCCCCCAATACAACAGCTCTCCGGGCACCCAGTGTGGCAGACCCCACACCTCTCCAAAACCTGTATGGTATGGAATTTACATTTACATTTACGTCATTTAGCAGACACTCTTATCCAGAGCGACTTACAAATTGGTGCATTCACCTTATGATAGCCAGTGGGACAACCACTTTACACATTTTTTTTTTCTTATTGCTTTTCAGTTTTATTATTTGAATTTTTTTTCAATTTTTTTTAATTTTTTTGAATGTATGTGTGTGTTGTTCAGAGGCTTTGGGTTAAAACGGGAAGTCAAAATGTCGGTGGGACCTTGTGTGCAATTGACCAATAAAGGGACCTTAAGTCTGAGTGGGGATGCCTGGAGAGCAGAAAAATGGGAGCAGAAGAAGAGAGAGGGGTGTGGGGGTAGATGAAGAAAATACTGGGAATTCTGGAACTAACCTAACCCACACAAAAATGTTGTTTTACAAGATTTCCTTTCCTCAAAGTCTGAAATTAAACGTTTAATTATGAGGTGCAGCTAATGGGGGACGACCTACTGTTCTGCCGGTTGTAACGAGATTGAATGCTTTCTTCTGGCTCTGTGGGCTTTAAATGGGACTGATGTGAACACTGTGTTACTGGCAGCCGGAGGTTGCTACACCTTAGTTACACCACAACAACACAGTCTGCCTGGTGCTGTGAGCAGCTTGGCTCTTTCAAAACAACAGCTGCAACTTTATCAATCAGGCATTTTTTACGTCTCTACAGACCAAATCAAGCTGGTTTGTTCTATAATGGGGTTTCTGGATTAAAATAGAGTTGAGCACATATCACCTTCATTAAGCTTGGGTGATTAGCCAGAAGCCATCAGAAACATGCTCCCTAATCAAAACATTAATATATCCCAACTCTACATTGGAACTGTCATTAATAGCTTGGGTGATTAGCCAGAAGCCTTCAGAAACATGCTCCCTAATCAAAACATCCCATGATGCCATTATATTTATAGTTGGATTGATGTCTGGTATTGATCTGACTACTTCCAAATGATTATGAATCCTAAATTGTTTTGATTGGATGTTTTTCTTAAACATGTATTACCAATACTCACGCTCTAATTATGGTATTTAGAGTGTTCGGTCTACCTGCTCCATACAAAGGTCTTAACGTGTGAGATCCAAACAGGATTGTTGTTTTTTTTAAATATAAAGCTGTGGTCTTTGCATCTTTTACTAGTTCACTGGACCAAAGCTTATTTGTAAATGATGCTTTAAATCAGCTTGACCTGGATCATGAAATGGGGAAACAGTTCTCTGGGTTATATTTTGGTGGGGAAGTATGAGACCAAGGGAATGGTTTAGGTTTGAACTCCTCATCTAGATATTTTTACATTTTTAGTCATTTAGCAGACGCTCTGGGACTTACAGGAGCAATTGGGGTTAAATGCCTTGCTCGAGGGCACATTGACAGATTTTTCACCTAGTCGGCTCGGAGATTAGAACCAGCGACCTTTCGGTTACTGGCACAACACTCTTAACCACTAAGCTACCTGCAATGTTCCTTATTAGGCTGCCTTTCAAAAACAACTCTGGTTTTCACCTGGTAGCTTCTGGAGCCGAGATGGGATCCTGTTCTTTATAAATCACACATTTTACATTTTTATTTATCTCCCAAAAAGAAACCCCCCCAAATTGTCTCAAACTAACTTCACTCTCCCCAGAGTAACGTAATAATCATAAATCACTCATCAAGCTAATGTAATAATATGCCATAAAAACAACATGAGGCCAGTGTGACCTTGTGGTTAGATTTGAAGGTGCGACTCTGCTTGGCACTCAGCATTAAGGAGATAGATTGGGGGTAAGGCCCTGTGACAGACTAGAGTCCTGTCCAGGCGGTGTACTTGTACATCATGGCTGCCTCACACTACAGAAACAGGAGATAGGCTCCTGACTTTACTAATGATCAAGCTGATGTAATGTGTAATAATATGTTATATGTAATATATACAGTGCTATGAAAAAGTATTTGCCCCCTTTCTAATTTTCTCCACTTTCGCATATTTGTGATACTGAATGTTATCAGATCTTCAACCAAAACCTAATATTAGATAAAGGGAACATAAGTGAACAAATAACACAACAATTACATATTTATTTCATTTATTTCATAAACAAAGTTATGCAACACCCAATTCCCCTGTGTGAAAAAGTAATTGCCCCCTTACACTCAATAACTGGTTGTGCCACCTTTAGCTGCAATGACTCCAACCAAATGCTTCCTGTAGTTGTTGATCAGTCTCTCACGTCGCTGTGGAGGAATTTTGGCCCACTCTTCCATGCAGAACTGCTTTAACTCAGTGATGTGTGGGTTTTCAAGCATGAACTGCTTGTTTCAAGTCCTGCCACAACATCTCAATTGGGATTAGGTCTGGACTTTGACTAGGCCATTCCAAAACTTCCAATTTGCTGCTTTTTAGCAATTTTCATGTAGACTTGATTGTGTGTTTTGGATCATTGTCTTGCTGCATGACCCGAGATGGGTCCCATTATGCATGGAGAAAACCAAACACTGCATTCCACAGTAAGAACGTTATAATAATATGCCATTTAGCAGACGCTTTTATCCAAAGCGACTTACAGTCATGTGCGCATACATTTTTACGAATGGGTGGTCCCGGGGATCGAACCCACTACCCTGGCGTTACAAGCGCCATGCTCTACCAATTGAGCTACAGAGGACCACAACATAATACCAAAGGTCAAGCATGGTGGTGGTGGTGTGATGGTTTGGGGATGCTTTGCTGCCTCAGGACCTGGACGACTTGCCTTAATGGAAGGAACCATGAATTCTGCTCTGTATCAGAGAATTCTACAGGAGAATGTCAGACCATCCGTCTGTGAGCTGAAGCTGAAGTGCAGCTGGGTCATGCAGCAAGACAATGATCCAAAACACACAATCAAGTCTACATGAAAATTGCTAAAAAGCAACAAAATGAACGTTTTGGAATGGCCTAGTCAAAGTCCAGACCTAATCCCAATTGAGATGTTGTGGCAGGACTTGAAACGAGCAGTTTTTGCTTGAAAACCCACACGTCAATGAGTTAAAGCAGTTCTGCATGGAAGAGTGGGCCAAAATTCCTCCACAGCGACATGAGAGACTGATCAACAACTACAGGAAGCATTTGGTTGGAGTCATTGCAGCTAAAGGTGGCACAACCAGTTATTGAGTGTAAGGGGGGCAATTACTTTTTCACACAGGGCAATTGGGTGTTGAATAACTTTGTTTATGAAATAAATATGTAATTGTTGTGTTATTTGTTCACTTATGTTCCCTTTATCTAATATTAGGTTTTGGTTGAAGATCTGATAACAATCAGTATCACAAATATGCAAAAGTAGAGAAAATTAGATAGGGGGCAAATACTTTTTCATAGCACTGTATGCCATAAAACAACATGGGGCCTTTGAGACTGTTGGCCTCTCACTGTGTGACCGTTAACTGAGTGTGTCCGGCCCCGGAACCCCTTACTGCGACTCTTAGGGGCCACTCGGGCCCCGGAACCCCTTACTGCGACTCTTAGGGGCCACTCGGGCCCCGGAACCCCTTACTGCGACTCTTAGGGGCCACTCGGGCCCAGGAACCCCTTACTGCGACTCTTAGGGGCCACTCGGGCCCCGGAACCCCTTACTGCGACTCTTAGGGGCCACTCGGGCCCCGGAACCCCTTACTGTGACTCTTAGGGGCCACTCGGGCCCCGGAACCCCAGGCTCTGTCAGTCTCCACTCAAACACAGTTCTTGAGATACCATGGCAGCCTTTCTCTGGCAAAGCAGTGGTGTCATACTTTATGACCAGCAGGTGGTGCTCAAACTATTAACATGCTGAATGAATGAGCTCCTATGTACAAGATATGAGGGTTCAGCAGATATATGATGGAATACAACTACATTGAGGTGAAATAAACCCTATTTCTATTGCTTTTCTGTTCGTCGTCATATTTCTAACTTAAAGATGTATTAGGCCCAGTGACCCCAGGTTGATGTAGTGATACAGAAAAGACTGGTATTTGACATGTTTTCAGAAACTGTTTTACGTGCATATTCGCCTGATTTGCAATTTAACCATAAACTTATAGGGTCACCTTATATAAAAAAAAACACAACTAACAATGTAGGCATCTCTTGGAACTGACATATATCCCAACTCTACATTGCAGCCGCCTTGTGCAGATGTTGTTGAAGTAAATCAAAGCATCAAATCAGTCATCAGTGGGGTCCTTCCACTTCTAGTATAAAACCTTCGTTATATCACCACCTCAACAGCAATCACTTTATAGGTGCCCGTTGTTTATGCCTGACTGTAAATAGCCTCTCTGTGGTTGCCCTGAGTTGGTTTAACCAGCCTCTCTGTGTGTGTGTGTGTGTGTGTGTGTGTGTGTGTGTGTGTGTGTGTGTGTGTGTGTGTGTGTGTGTGTGTGTGTGTGTGTGTGTGCGTGTGTGTGTGTGCGTGTGTGTGCGTGTGTGTGTGTGTGTGTGTGTGTGTGTGTGTGTGTGTGTGTGTGTGTGTGTGTGTGTGTGTGTGTGTGTGTGTGTGTGTGTGCGTGTGCATGTGTGTGTGTGCACGTGTATATGGAGAACACAGGAAACCAAGTAAAGTATAGCAGTGGTACAGTCAGAGCGACACATAGATCACAGGCAGTGGGTTTTCACTGCAGCAGTTATCCTGCCACTACAACATTAGGCTCTGGTCAGCCTGGAATCATGAACGCAAACTTTCCATTGTCACCGCACATACACACGCACAATAAGGATATCGATCTCTCGACAGGGTCTTTTTTGTGAGAGACTGCATGTCAATGGACCCCCTGAGAGAGTTATGCATATGTGGTGGAGTCCTCTCAGCACCAAGATTAACATTTCCAGGATTCTGATTATCACTACAGTACCCCATAGATTTTTGCAAATCGAAAAAGGCAGCTAATGCTGTATTATCAAAAAGTACATTGAGAAATGATGAATAATTGAAGTCTGAAAACAAGCCATGTATTGTAGCCATCAGTAAGTACCCCTTCACTAAATATGTGTTGTTGTTGTTGAATAGGTGACCCAGATCCTGCTAAACAGAACAAAACAACAACTCTGAAAATAAACGCTAATGTACCATAATGTGTCAGTAAGTACTGCTAGAGACCTACCTTCAAAGGAACATTGAGGTGAAAAAAAGTAACATAATGTGCAACCACTGAGAGAGAAAGATAGTTGGAGAGAAATAGAGGGAGAGAGAGAGAGAGAGAGAGAGAGAGAGAGAGAGAGAGAGAGAGAGAGAGAGAGAGAGAGAGAGAGAGAGAGAGAGAGAGAGAGAGAGAGAGAGAGAGAGAGAGAGAGAGAGAGAGAGAGAGAGAGAGAGAAAGAGAATAGAGAGAGAGAGAGAGAGAGAGAGAGAGAGAGAGAGAGAGAGAGAGAGAGAGAGAGAGAGAGAGAGAGAAAGAGAGTTGGAGAGAAATAGAGGGAGAGAGAGAGAGAGAGAGAGAGAGAGAGAGAGAGAGAGAGAGAGAGAGAGAGAGAGAGAGAGAGAGAGAGAGAGAGAGAGAGAGACAGAGAGAGAGAGAGAGAGAGAGAGAGAGAGAGAGAGAGAGAGAGAGAGAGACAGAGAGAGAGAGAGAGAAAGAGGTGACCTACAGTGGTAAGTCTGTGTTGTTGTCAGTCAGTGTCCTGTCATACTACTTTTGGTAACATTCCAGAGGGGATGTGTTTCGCAACAGAA
Organism: Coregonus clupeaformis; assembly: GCF_020615455.1. Lineage (NCBI taxonomy): Eukaryota > Metazoa > Chordata > Actinopteri > Salmoniformes > Salmonidae > Coregonus > Coregonus clupeaformis. Next base: position 3,244,801 of record NC_059224.1, on the reverse strand, counting down.
GTACACTGTAAAAAAAAGAAAACCCCGCACTCACTGAAATATTAGTTACGTTTTAATATATTTATGTTAGCAGCAGGGGTCAGAGATAATAAACTACTTTAAAATGTAAAGAACATGCAGGTTTTTCCTTGTTTCCTGTGCATGCCTTTTAAC
>NC_059224.1:3119648-3242148 GCF_020615455.1 Coregonus clupeaformis | reverse complement strand
CAAGTCAACCATGCCCACAACCCATTTAAGCCCCCTCAGATCAGACCTATGCCCCTCTCTACATTTTTCTACAGGACCACAAATACAAATTCCATCTAGACACCGTTGCCCTAGAGCACACAAAAACTCTGGCTAAAAATATTTGAATCCGTTATAGAACCAATTGCCCTTTATGGTTGTGAGGTCTGGAGTCCGCTCACCAACCAAGAATTCACAAAATGGGACAAACACCAAATTGAGAATCTGCATGCAGAATTCTGCAAAAATATCCTCAGTGTACAACGTAAAACACCAAATAATGCATGCAGAGCAGAATTAGGCCGATACTCGCTAATTATCAAAATCCAGAAAAGAGCCGTTAAATTCTACAACCACCTAAAAGGAAGCAATTCCCAAACCTTCCATAACAAAGCCATCATCTACAGAGAGATGAACCTGGAGAGTCCCCTAAGCAAGCTGGTCACAAACACAAACAGACCCCACAGAGCCCCAGGACAACAACACAATTAGACCCAACCAAATCATGAGAAAACAAAAAGAGAATTACTTGACACATTGGAAAGAATTAACAAAAATAACAGCACAAACTAGAATGCTATTTGGCCCTAAACAGGGGCAGGCGTATTGACAGGTACTGCGGACAGCCAGGGGGAGATGGATTGCCAGGCCAGTGCAGAAAGGTCTAGGTTTCTTATCAGCAACCTCAGAACAGGGGAGGAAATAATATTGTACTGCCTCCCCTCCCTTCCCCATCGACTTTCAGTCTTGTAAGCCATAAGCCTTTGTGGGTTTGTTAAAATATATCTTCTTTTTTTTTAAATGTATTTCATTTGAAATCCATTTATATGATAATACAGTTGAAGTCGGAAGTTTACATACACTTAGGTTGGAGTCATTAAAACACATTTTTTCATTGTTAACAAACTATAGTTTTGGCAAGTCGGTTAAGACATCTACTTTGTGCATGACACAAGTAATTTTTCCAACAATTGTTTACAGACAGTTTATTTCACTTATAATTCACTGTATCACAATTCCAGTGGGTCAGAAGCTTACATACACTATGTTGACTGTGCCTTTAAACAGCTTGGAAAATTCCAGAAAATTATGTCATGGCTTTAGAAGCTTCTGATAGGCTAATTGACATCATTTGAGTCAATTGGAGGTGTACCTGTGGATGTATTTCAAGGCCTACCTTCAAACTCTGTGCCTCTTTGCTTGACATCATTGGAAAATCAAAAGAAATCAGCCAAGACCTCAGAAAAATAATTGTAGACCTCCACAAGTCTGGTTCATCCTTGGGAACAATTTCCAAACGCCTGAAGGTACCACGTTCATCTGTACAAACAATAGTATGCAAGTATAAACACCATGGGACCACGCAGCAGTCATACCGCTCAGGAAGGAGACGCGTTCTGTCTCCTAGAGATGAACGTACTTTAGTGCGAAAAGTGCAAATCAATCCCAGAACAACAGCAAAGGACCTTGTGAAGATGATGGAGGAAACAGGTACAAAAGTATCTATATCCACAGCAAAACGAGTCCTATATCGACATAACCTGAAAGGCCGCTCAGCAAGGAAGAAGCCACTGCTCCAAAACCACCATAAAAAAGCCAGACTACGGTTTGCAACTGCACATGGGGACAAAGATCGTACTTTTTGGAGAAATGTCCTCTGGTCTGATGAAACAAAAATAGAACTGTTTGGCCATAATGACGATCTTTATGTTTGGAGGAAAAAGGGGGTGCCTTGCAAGCCGAAGAACACCATCACAACCGTGAAGCACGGGGTGGCAGCATCATGCTGTGGGGGTGCTTTGCTGAAGGAGGGACTGGGGCACTTCACAAAATAGATGGCATCATGAGGAAGGAAAATGATGTGGATATATTGAAGCAACATCTCAAGACATCAGTCAGGAAGTTAAAGCTTGGTCGCAAATGGGTCTTCCAAATGGACAATGACCCCAAGCATACTTCCAAAGTTGTGGCAAAATTGCTTAAGGACAACAAAGTCAAGGTATTGGAGTGGCCATCACAAAGCCCTGACCTCAATCCTATAGAACATTTGTGGGCAGAACTTAAAAAGTGTGTGCGAGCAAGGAGGCCTACAAACCTCAAAATTCACCCAACTTATTGTGGGAAGCTTGTGGAAGGCTACCCGAAACGTTTGACCCAAGTTAAACAATTTAAAGGCAATGCTACCAAATACTAATTGAGTGTATGTATACTTCTGACCCACTGGGAATGTGATGAAAGAAATAAAAGCTGAAATAAATAATTATCTCTGCTATTATTCTGACATTTCACATTCTTAAAATAAAGTGGTGATCCTAACTGACCTAAAACAGGGAATTTTTACTGGGATTAAATGTCAGGAATTGTGAAAAACTGAGTTTAAATGTATTTGGCTAAGGTGTATGTAAACTTCCGACTTCAACTGTACATACTCTATATTAGATCATTTGAAAAGATGGGGGGGAAATTGCACAGCCACACACTATGCAGAAGAATGGTGTGGTGGAGAATATTGGGGCCATAATGTATTGTATTATAAACCCACATTACCTATCAATTGATCTACCGTATATCCATATAGAGGAACACAAGCCTTTATAACATTCATCTGTCAATCAAACAGTGCTGCAGTGTCCCTATAGGCAACATACCCACTCACTACATGTGGATAGGGTTGACATTTTTTATTAACTTTGCCAAAAGTCCCAGGTTTTCCAGAAATTCTGATTGAAAGATTCCCGGAATCAGAAGGGAAGAAGCAGGAAATCCGGAATCCTCAAGCCAGGATTTTCCCGGAAGTTTGCAACCCTACACATGAATGTGAGAGTTCCAAGAATGGAGAATACACAGTGGTGCACACTTTACATTGAGCCAGGGGATGCGTTGTTGCCATGGTGACTTCTCAGTTTCCATTCACTGGTAAAAGTGATTATTCTCTCTCTCTCTCTCTCTCTCTCTCTCTCTCTCTCTCTCTCTCTCTCTCTCTCTCTCTCTCTCTCTCTCTCTCTCTCTCTCTCTCTCTCTCTCTCTCTCTCTCTCTCTCTCTCTCTCTCTCTCTCTCTCTCGCTCTCTCTCGCTCTCTCTCTCTCTCTCTCTCTCTCAGACACTTGAGAGGGTTCTTGATTGCTTCTTGTTATGTTAGGCCGTGTGATGATTGCTATGATTATCTAGTCATTCTGCTGTCGTTGGTTCGCCACCACTCTCTCACAGTCAAATGCATCTTTCAAATTAGCCCTCAGCTCAGGATAACATTCCTTCCTCTTGCCACAATTTGGAAGAAATTTGATTAAACTTGATTGAGGTTTGACTGAAGACATCATTCTTTAGACATTATTAAATATCCCACAAAAATATAGACATGTGGTGTATGATTATAGAAAACTGGTGGTGTATAATTATAGAACACTGGTGGTAGATGATTATAGAACACTGGTGGTATATGATTATAGAACACTGGTGGTGTATGATTATAGAACACTGGTGGTGTATGATTATAGAACACTGGTGGTGTATGATTATAGAACACTGGTGGTGTATGACTATAGAACACTGGTGGTGTATGATTATAGAACACTGGTGGTGTATGACTATAGAACACTGGTGGTGTATGACTATAGAACACTGGTGGTGTATGATTATAGAACACTGGTGGTGTATGACTATAGAACACTGGTGGTGTATGATTATAGAACACTGGTGGTGTATGACTATAGAACACTGGTGGTGTATGACTATAGAACACTGGTGGTGTATGATAATAGAACACTGGTGGTGTATGATTATAGAACACTGGTGGTGTATGATTATAGAACACTGGTGGTATATTATTATAGAACACTGGTGGTGTATGACTATAGAACGCTGGTGGTGTATGACTATAGAACACTGGTGGTGTATGATAATAGAACACTGGTGGTGTATGATTATAGAACACTGGTGGTGTATGATTATAGAACACTGGTGGTGTATGACTATAGAACACTGGTGGTGTATGACTATAGAACACTGGTGGTGTATGATTATAGAACACTGGTGGTGTATGACTATAGAACACTGGTGGTGTATGACAATAGAACACTGGTGGTGTATGATTATAGAACACTGGTGGTGTATGATTATAGAACACTGGTGGTGTATGATTATAGAACACTGGTGGTGTATGATTATAGAACACTGGTGGTGTATGATTATAGAACACTGGTGGTGTATGATTATAGAACACTGGTGGTGTATGATTATAGAACACTGGTGGTGTATAATTATAGAACACTGGTGGTGTATGATTATAGAACACTGGTGGTGTATGATTATAGAACACTGGTGGTAATTTCCTCTCAATCTTAAATAAACATGCCCCATTCAAAAAATACAGAACTAAGAACCGATATAGCCCCTGGTTCTCCTCAGACTTGACTGCCCTTGACCAGCACAAAAACATCCTGTGGCGTACTGCATTAGCATCAAATAGCCCCCGCGATATGCAACTTTTCAGGGAAGTTAGGAACCAATATACACAAGCAGTCAGGAAAGCAAAGGCAAACTTTTTCAAACAGAAATTTGCATCCTGTAGCACTAACTCCAAAAAGTTTTGGGACACTGTAAAGTCCATGGAGAATAAGAGCACTTCCTCCCAGTTGCCCACTGCACTGAGGCTAGGAAACACTATCACCACCGATAAATCTACAATAATCGAGAATTTCAACAAGCATTTTGCTACAGCTGGCCATGCTTTCCATCTGGCTACCACTACCCCGGCCACCAACTATGCACCCTCAGCTGAAACTTGCCCATGCCCCCCCCCCCCCGCTTCTCCTTCACACAAATTCAGACAGCTGACGTTTTGAAAGAGCTGCAAAATCTGGACCCCTACAAATCAGCTGGGCTAGACAATCTGGACCCTTTCTTTCTAAAACTAGCCGCCGAAATTGTCGCAACCCCTATTACTAGTCTGTTCAACCTCTCTTTCATAACGTCTGAGATCCCCAGAGATTGGAAAGCTGCCGCGGTCATCCCCCTCTTCAAAGGGGGTGACACTCTAGATCCAAACTGCTACAGACCTATATCCATCCTGCCCTGCCTTTCGAAAGTATTTGAAAGCCAAGTTAACAAACAGATCACCGACCATTTCGAATACCACCGTACCTTCTCCGCTATGCAATCCGGTTTCCGAGCTGGTCATGGGTGCACTTCCGCCACGCTCAAGGTCCTAAACGATATTATAACCGCGATTGATAATAGACAGTACTGTGCAGCCGTCTTCATCGACCTGGCCAAGGCTTTCGACTCTGTCAACCACCGCATTCTTATTGGCAGACTAAATAGCCTTGGTTTCTCAAATGACTGCCTCGCCTGGTTCACCAACTACTTCTCAGATAGAGTTCAGTGTGTCAAATCGGAGGGCCTGTTGTCTGGACCTATGGCAGTCTCTATGGGGGTGCCACAGGGTTCAATTCTTGGGCCGACACTTTTCTCTGTGTATATCAATGATGTCGCTCTTGCTGCTGGTGACTCTCAGATCCACCTCTACGCAGACGACACCATTTTGAACACTGGTGGTGTATGATTATAGAACACTGGTGGTGTATGACTATAGAACACTGGTGGTGTATGATTATAGAACACTGGTGGTATATGACTATAGAACACTGGTGGTGTATGATTATAGAACACTGGTGGTGTATGACAATAGAACGCTGGTGGTGTATGATTATAGAACAATGGTGGTGTATGACAATAGAACGCTGGTGGTGTATGATTATAGAACACTGGTGGTGTATGACTATAGAACACTGGTGGTGTATGATTATAGAACACTGGTGGTGTATGATTATAGAACACTGGTGGTGTATGACAATAGAACGCTGGTGGTGTATGATTATAGAACACTGGTGGTGTATGACTATAGAACACTGGTGGTGTATGATAATAGAACACTGGTGGTGTATGATTATAGAACACTGGTGGTGTATGATTATAGAACACTGGTGGTATATGACTATAGAACACTGGTGGTGTATGATTATAGAACACTGGTGGTGTATGACAATAGAACGCTGGTGGTGTATGATTATAGAACACTGGTGGTGTATGACTATAGAACACTGGTGGTGTATGATAATAGAACACTGGTGGTGTATGACTATAGAACACTGGTGGTGTATGATAATAGAACACTGGTGGTGTATGATTATAGAACACTGGTGGTGTATGATTATAGAACACTGGTGGTATATGACTATAGAACACTGGTGGTGTATGATTATAGAACACTGGTGGTGTATGACAATAGAACGCTGGTGGTGTATGATTATAGAACACTGGTGGTGTATGACTATAGAACACTGGTGGTGTATGACTATAGAACACTGGTGGTGTATGATTATAGAACACTGGTGGTGTATGACTATAGAACACTGGTGGTGTATGATTATAGAATACTGGTGGTGTATGATTATAGAACACTGGTGGTGTATGATTATAGAACACTGGTGGTGTATGACTATAGAACACTGGTGGTGTATGACAATAGAACGCTGGTGGTGTATGATTATAGAACACTGGTGGTGTATGACTATAGAACACTGGTGGTGTATGATTATAGAACACTGGTGGTGTATGACTATAGAACACTGGTGGTGTATGATTATAGAACACTGGTGGTGTATGATTATAGAACACTGGTGGTGTATGATTATAGAACACTGGTGGTGTATGATTATAGAACACTGGTGGTGTATGATTATAGAACACTGGTGGTGTATGATTATAGAACACTGGTGGTATATGACTATAGAACACTGGTGGTGTATGATTATAGAACACTGGTGGTGTATGACTATAGAACACTGGTGGTGTATGATTATAGAACACTGGTGGTGTATGATTATAGAACGCTGGTGGTGTATGATTATAGAACGCTATACTGAACAAAAATATAAACACAACATGTAAAGTGTTGGTCCTATGTTTCATGAGCTGAAATAAAAGATCCCAGAAATGTTCCACATGCACAAAAAGCTTTTCTCTCAAATGTTGTGCACAAATTTGTTTACATCCATGTTAGTGAGCATTTCTCCTTTGCCAAGATAATCCATCCACCTGACAGGTGTGGCATATCAAGAAGCTGATTAAACAGCATGATCATTGCACAAGTGCACCTTGTGCTGGGGACAATAAAAGGCCACTCTAAAATGTGCAGTGTTGTCACACAACACAAAGCCACAGATGTTTCAACTTTTGAGGGAGCGTGCAATTGACATGCTGACTTCAGGAATGTCCATTAGAGTTGTTGCCAGAGAATTGAATGTTAATTTCTCTGCCATAAGCCACCTCCAATGTTTTTTAGAGAATTTGGCAGTACGTCCAACCGGCCTCACAACCGCATACCAAGTGTAACCACGCCAGCCCTGGACCTCCACATCCGGCTTCTTCACCTGTTGGATCGTGCTGAGGAGTATTTCTGTCTGTAATAAAGCCCTTTTGTGGTGAAAAACTCAGTCTGATTGGCTGGGCCTGGCTCCCCAGTGGATGGGCCTGGCTCCCAAGTGGGTGGGCCTATGCCCTCCCAGGCCCACCAAGCCAATGACACAACTGTGGGAAGTATTGGAGTCAACATAGGCCAGCATCCCTGTGGAACGCTTTCGACACCTTGTAGAGTCCATACCCCGATGTGCCGTCTGGTTTGCTTAATATAAGGAAAGGGACCAAACAAAACTAAATCCCTTCCCAGGATTCCCAGGAAGTATGCAGTGCAAACAGATGAGCAGTAGGCCGTAATATGATCATATAACATGTAGTCAACTTTCCCCCCAAGACACCAAGCAATATGGCTGTGGGGGTACTGTATGAGCAAATAACATAAATCAATTCAGCAGCAGAATTATTCAAGGTATGGGAAAGACATAAATTTCTGTTATGTGCAATTAGTAAACAAACAGCTTGAGGAGGGGAAGAAGGATGATGATGATGATGATGATGATGAAGATAAAGATGAGGAGGAGGAGGATGATGATGATGAAGATAAAGATGAAGGTGAGGAGGAGGTTGAAGATGAGGAGGAGGATGATGATGATGAAGATGAAGATGGGGAGAAGGTTGAAGAGGAGGAGGAGGAGGATGATGAAGATGAAGAGGAGATTGAAGATGAGGAGGAGGATGACGATGATGAAGATAAAGATGATAATATAATATAGATAGCCTCCTGTAGCTCCGTTGGTAGAACATTGCGCTTGCAACGCCAGGGTTGTGGGTTCGATTCCCACGGGGGGCCAGTATGAAAATGTATACACTCACTAACTGTAACGATCCCGGCAGTCTGAGTCGGGTCCTGTCTGTGGACTAGTTTTTTCTGCTCGGGATCTCCAGTTTCCCGAGGGTTCTGGAACGCTCCGGGGAGCTCTCTTGATTTCCGCACCTGCATCCCATCAGCAATCTGCACACCTGGTCCTGATCATCACCCTTCTTAGGCTCTGGCCTAACATCCATTCCCTGCCGGATCGTTAGCCATGAACAGTAGGTTTACCAGAGTATCAGTCTTAGAGCTTCTAGCGTTAGTTTTGTTGTTTTGCACCTTGTTGGTTTATTGTTTACTTACCTCCGTTTTGTTCCATCTGCAGTCACTGTTCCGGAACCTTCATCCAACCTCTGCCTGGTGGTCGGCGGCTGCCGAGCCATGATCGGATCAACCACTGCACCCCCAACAACTAATCAACGCCGCCCGCTCTGTTCCCTGGATTATTCAGCATCACTCTTGAATTTGTAAATAAACACTCACCTTCGTTTCAACTTACCTTGTCCTGGTCTGCTTCTGGGTTCTGGCTTTGTAACTCGTGACAGAACGATCCGGCCAGTAATGAACCCAGCGGACCTGGACTCTGTTCGCCATGCCATTACCCATCAGGAGAAGATGTTGGGCCATCATAGCACGGAGCTACAGGAGATCGCGTTGGCAGTTCGGAACCTTTCTACCGGTCTGACGGAGGTCCAGAACCAGCGCAAGTTTCCGGTGGAGGATCCACTACCGGTTTCACCCATCTCGCCTGCCGCGTCTGAAGCGGTGTCCTTCCGTGAGCCCAAGGTTCCGACGCCGGATAAATATGAGGGGGAGCTGGGAAGATGCCGTTCTTTCCTTATGCAGTGTGGGTTAGTGTTCGATCTACAGCCCTACTCTTATGCCACAGACAAGGCTAGGATAGCCTTTGTGATTGAGTTGCTGCGTGGTCGAGCGCTGGAGTGGGCTTCAGCCGTTTGGGAACGACAAGACCCCTGCATGGCTTCATACCAGGGGTTCACGGCCGAGATGAGGAAGCTCTTCGACCATTCCGTCCAAGGGAGGGACGCAGCTAGGCGCCTGTTTTCGCTCCACCAAGGAACTCGCAGCGTGGCCGACTTCGTGATCGAGTTCAAGACGTTGGCTGTGGAGAGTGGGTGGAATGAGGAGTCTCTGCAAGCGGCCTTTTACCAGGGTCTGTCGGAGCAGCTCAAGGATGAGCTGATCTCCTATCCGGAGCCTAGTGACCTGGACAGCTTGGTAGCCTTGTCTATTCGGGTGGATAATCGAGTCCGAGAGCGAAGGAGGGAGAAGCAATGGGGTCCGTCCAGTCGATCAGCTTCTCAGTTCCCAGTCGGGTCGGGTGGTGGACCAGAACACGTCGATCATTCTCCACCACAAAGGATTAGTGGAGAGGTCCTCTCTCCCGATTCTGAACCCATGCAAGTGGGGCGGCACGGGTTAACCAAGGAGGAGCGTCAACATAGACGTAAGACCAACTGCTGCCTCTACTGTGGTAGCTCGGGACATTACATCTCCACTTGTTCCCGGCGGTCGTCAAACTGCCCGGCTCGCTAAAGTTGGGAGGACTTTTAGCGAGCCAGTTTCAACCTCTCAGTACCTCTGTCAGACCCCGTTTCCCGGCTACCCTTGTGAACAGGAATCAGAGCTTAGCGATTAACGCTTTTATCGATTCAGGTGCCGATGGAAGCTTTCTTGATGCCGAGTTGGTGGAACAGCTGGGGCTTTCCGAGGAGCAATTGCCGGAAGCCATTGAAGCGACCACTCTGAACGGCAGTAGTCTGGCACGTATCACGATGAGGACTGAACCGGTTAAGATGCTGTTGTCGGGGAATCATTCGGAGATGATTTCATTCTTCATTCTGCCGTCTTCCCATGTTCCTCTGGTCCTTGGATACCCCTGGCTGAAGGAACACAATCCCACGTTCGATTGGGTGACGGGCAAGGTAACGAGTTGGAGCCTTGATTGTCATGCTAACTGTCTCAAGACTGCCTGTCCCCATTCGGTTCCCAGTCAGGTGATTGAGGCTAAACCCCCCAGATTTGTCCCTGGTTCCCGAGACATATCACGATTTGGGGGAAGTGTTCAGTAAGCAGAAGGCTCTGTCACTCCCTCCCCACCGACCATATGATTGTGCCATCAACCTGTTCCCTGGAGCTGTCTACCCCAAGGGAAGGTTATACAGTATCTCCCGCCCTGAACGTGAGGCTTTGGAGACCTACATCAAGGAGTCCCTAGCTGCTGGTCTCGTTCGTCCCTCGTCATCACCCCTGGGGGCAGGATTCTTCTTTGTGGGTAAGAAGGATGGCTCTCTTCGACCGTGTATTGATTATCGGGGGTTGAATGACATCACGGTCAAGAACAAGTATCCCCTGCCCTTGATGAGTTCTGCCTTCGACTCCTTACAGGGTGCTACGGTGTTCACCAAGCTAGACCTACGCAATGCGTATCACATGGTCCGGATCAGAGAGGGAGACGAGTGGTTGACGGGTTTCAATACACCGATGGGTCACTTCGAGTATCAGGTGATGCCGTTTGGACTGACCAATGCTCCAGCGGTATTCCAGAGTATGGTGAACGACGTCCTGAGAGATATGATCGGTCTCTTTGTGTTTGTTTACCTGGATGACATTCTGATCTTCTCGAAGGAACCTTCCGACCACGTCCAGCATGTCCGGCAGGTTCTGCAGCGATTGTTGGAGAATCGCCTGTTCGTGAAGGCCGAGAAGTGCGAGTTTCACGCCCACACGACATCCTTTCTCGGGTACATCATCTCCAGGGGAGAGATTAGGATGGACCAGGAGAAGGTTAGAGCGGTTCTGGAATGGGCCCAGCCCGGTACGAGATTGCAGCTCCAGAGATTTTTGGGGTTTGCGAATTTCTACCGCAGATTCATCCGGGATTACAGCCGTGTGGCCGCTCCGTTAACTGCCTTGACTTCCAGTAGCAGGAGCTTCAAGTGGAATCGGAGGCGGATCGAGCGTTTCTGGATTTGAAGAGGCGATTCACCAACGCACCGATTCTCTCTCAACCGGACACGGCCCGTCAGTTCGTCGTTGAAGTGGACGCGTCTGATGTGGGAGTTGGCGCCATCCTGTCGCAGCGATGCTCCACGGACAGTAAACTCCATCCCTGCGCCTACTACTCTCGTCGCCTTTCGCCTGCGGAGAGGAATTACGATGTGGGTAACCGGGAGCTTCTCGCGGTGAAACTTGCCTTGGAGGAGTGGCGCCACTGGTTGGAGGGGGCGGAGCAACCGTTTATTGTCTGGACTGACCACAAGAATCTTGCTTACGTGCAATCGGCTAGACGTCTCAACTCCCGTCAGGCAAGGTGGTCGTTGTTTTTCGGACGATTCAATTTTTTCCCCTGACGTTCCGACCTGGATCTAAGAACGGCAAGGCGGACGCCTTGTCTCGGATGTTCTCCAAGACGGAGGAGGGTGGGTCCAAGACCGAGACAATTCTCCCCCGGAACTGCGTCGTGGGAGCTGTTAGGTGGAAGATTGAGGAGGAGGTGATGGCGGCTCTTCGGACGCAGCCCGGTCCCGGTAACGGTCCACCCGGTCGGTTGTTTGTGCCTGAGTCGGGTTCGTCCTGCGGTCCTCAAATGGTCCCACGCCAGCAAGATGGCTTGTCACCCTGGCGTGGCTCGGACGATGGCGTTTCTTCGCAGACGTTTTTGGTGGCCTGCCATGGCCGAGGATACTCGGGGTTATGTTGCTGCCTGTCCAGTGTGTGCGCAGAATAAGGGTACCAATCGGCCCAGCTCTGGACTACTTCACCCCCTTCCTATTCCCCGCGACCATGGTCGCATCTGGCCCTGGACTTTGTCACTGGGTTGCCCGCTTCTGAGGGGAACACGGTCGTTCTGACTATCGTGGACAGATTCAGCAAGTTCGCCCACTTTGTGCCAATTGCCAAGCTTCCCTCTGCCTCGGAGACGTCCGAGATCCTGGTTAGGGGAGGTTTTCAGGGTCCACGGGTTGCCCAGTGATCTCGTTTCCACCGTGGCCCTCAGTTTACCTCTGCTGTCTGGAAGTCCTTCTGTTTGGCCATTGGAGCTACAGTCAGTCTCACATCTGGTTTTCACCCCCCAATCTAATGGTCAGGCGGAGAGAGCCAACCAGAAGATGGAATCCACGCTACGCTGCCTGGCCTCTTCCAACCCCACCTCCTGGGTCTCTCAGTTGCCTTGGGTTGAGTATGCCCACAATACTCTCCCTACATCTGCCACTGGGATGTCTCCCCTTCCAGTGCCTGTATGGCTACCAACCTCCCTTGTTCCCTTCTCAGGAGAAGGAGCTCTCAGTGCCTTCTGTTCAGGCCCATATTCGTGCTGCCACCGGACCTGGCATCGGGCCAGAAAGGCACTCCTTAGAGTTTCAGACCGGTATCAGCTCCAGGCGAACGTCGCCGGATCCCCGCTCCCACCTACACCATCGGAGATAGGGTCTGGTTGGCCACACGGGATCTTCCTTTACGGACTGAGTCTAGGAAGTTGTTACCGAGTTCATTGGTCCGTTTGTGGTGGAGAAGGTGATCAACCCGGTGGCAGTTCGACTCAAACTCCCAAGGACGCTCAGAGTCCATCCCACCTTTCATGTCTCCTGCCTCAAGCCTGTTTTCCTCAGTCCTCTGTTGCCTCCTCCGCCTCCTCCTCCTCCTCCTCGGATGATCGGAGGTGGTCCTGCCTACACGGTGCGACGCATCATGGATTCCAGACGGCGGGGCCGGGGTTTCCAGTATCTTGTGGACTGGGAGGGGTATGGTCCTGAAGAGAGGAGTTGGATTCCGCGGCGACAGATCCTAGATGCTGACCTCATCCGTGACTTCTACCGCCTCCATCCTGGCGCTCCGGGGAGTCCGCCCGGTGGCGTTGGTCGGAGGGGGGTACTGTAACGATCCCGGCAGTCTGAGTCGGGTCCTGTCTGTGGACTAGTTTTTTCTGCTCGGGATCTCCAGTTTCCCGAGGGTTCTGGAACGCTCCGGGGAGCTCTCTTGATTTCCGCACCTGCATCCCATCAGCAATCTGCACACCTGGTCCTGATCATCACCCTTCTTAGGCTCTGGCCTAACATCCATTCCCTGCCGGATCGTTAGCCATGAACAGTAGGTTTACCAGAGTATCAGTCTTAGAGCTTCTAGCGTTAGTTTTGTTGTTTTGCACCTTGTTGGTTTATTGTTTACTTACCTCCGTTTTGTTCCATCTGCAGTCACTGTTCCGGAACCTTCATCCAACCTCTGCCTGGTGGTCGGCGGCTGCCGAGCCATGATCGGATCAACCACTGCACCCCCAACAACTAATCAACGCCGCCCGCTCTGTTCCCTGGATTATTCAGCATCACTCTTGAATTTGTAAATAAACACTCACCTTCGTTTCAACTTACCTTGTCCTGGTCTGCTTCTGGGTTCTGGCTTTGTAACTCGTGACACTAACTGTAAATCGATCTGGATAAGAGCATCTGCTAAATGACTCAAATGTAAATGTAAAATAATATAATATATGCCATTTAGCAAACGCTTTTATCCAAAGCGACTTACAGTCATACGTGCATACATTTGTACTTATGGGTGGCCCCAATGGGAATCGAACCCACGACCTGTGGTGTTGCAAGTGCCAAGGACATCTATGATGACATAAAGGAAAACCACATTGACGACAATGGCCGCATAGAAACTAAAATCCACCAAAGTCTTTTAACAAACAGGTACTTTGTTCTCCTGGTTCTCTGCTTTCAGAGCTGGTCATGTGTTTCCTCTAAGACACAGTCTAAGTCTGCCTCTGTGACTCGAAAGAAGATTAGCTAGACCTGTTTTTCTTCCATTTTCTGGCAGGTGTAGAGGTGTCGAAACCGGGTCCCAGTTCCACTATGACGTTGCAGTCATATTTTTCCATATCAAACATACTAACAGCGAACCAGCTGAAGAAATATTGATCTGTCTTGATTCAAAACATTACGTTGTTGTTAACAGTTCTTAAAACAAGAATACTCATGTCAAAACACACGTCTTAAGTGAAGGTCTGAAGAGGTGAATTCCTGTTTATGCTCCTAGGAATGTACATTAAGACTTCTTACGTACGCAGTAAGCTTCAGATTAGTCGTAAACTCTGTCTAGACTAAATACCGCTGCATTTGAGGTCATTTAGAGCACAGAAAACCCCCAAAACATCTTATGTAAAATATGAGAATCCTATTAAAATAAAATAAGCTAAAATCCCATTGAGGTGCAACATATCGTAAGAGGCTTGTTATTCAAATGCCCACATTGCCTCTCCTCTTGGAAGCTGGAGAAAATCTCAGAATCTTGGAATTATTCAAGATTTTTCATCCAATCTTGGAATATTCTCTCCACTGGAGAAGAGAAGCAATCGTTTGATTGAAGGAAGCATGTTACTGCTCTACATGCAGGGTCTAGCATATAGAAGGCATAGTAAAGAGAGATTCCCAAAGGCTCTATTGATTTCTTGGTTAACCTCAATTAACAGCAGGGGGCTGAACTCCTGCACACCACGAACCCACAGGATAAAAATAGGTTAATACGTTACGGCAAAAATGAATTACCCGCATGCTCCTTCGACTATGCATAATGTATCAAACCATTACACAAGGCTTACAACCAGCGAGATATACTTATGTGTAGGTATAGGGTTCTGGTGGTTATTACATGTTCTGGTGGTTACTACATGTTCTGGTGGTTACAACATGTTCTGGTGGTTACAACATGTTCTGGTGGTTACTACATGTTCTGGTGGTTACAACATGTTCTGGTGGTTACAACATGTTCTGGTGGTTACAACATGTTCTGGTGGTTACTACATGTTCTGGTGGTTACAACATGTTCTGGTGGTTACAACATGTTCTGGTGGTTACAACATGTTCTGGTGGTTACAACATGTTCTGGTGGTTACAACATGTTCTGGTGGTTACAACATGTTCTGGTGGTTACAACATGTTCTGGTGGTTACAACATGTTCTGGTGGTTACAACATGTTCTGGAGGTTAAGGTATGGCCGAACCTCAGGTGTAAGCTGATTGAGTGATGTCTGGCCGAACCTCAGGTGTAAGCTGATTGAGTGATGTCTGGCTGAACCTCAGGTGTAAGCTGATTGAGTGATGTCTGGCTGAACCTCAGGTGTAAGCTGATTGAGTGATGTCTGGCTGATCCTCAGGTGTAAGCTGATTGAGTGATGTCTATCTCTGCCATTGTGTACTATCTGAAGCACTAATAGAAATCGATCAGCTAGAAGGACAAAACTTCAGTATGAACGTATACAGTAGGCTAAACAGTAAAGTGGTAAAGTACAATTCACCCCACGGTGTGGTGTTGTAGTCGTTATTGCTTCTATCTGTGGTCCACTGCGTATTATTGGCTGCAGCTGAGGCGAGGCGAGGATGTACTATAGATTGGGCCTCTCTAAAGGAGATAACAGAGAGCAAAGTGCATTGTGGGTAACCATGGAGTAGGGAGATGGAGTTATGGCTTAACAAATATTTGAAGACGTGCTGGGTTGGTGTTTATACCTCTCTCAGTGTCAGAAGTTAATTGAAAGAAAAAGTTGTGTCGCTACAGGGCTTTCTAGGGCTTTCACTTTTGATATCAGGGGAAAGGGAAAATAAAATCAGTGATGGAAAAAGTACCCAATTGTCATACTTGAGTAAAAGTAAAGATACCTTAATAGAAAATGACTCAAGTAAAAGTGAAAGTCACACAGTAAAATATTACTTAAGTAAAAGTCTAAAATATTTGGTTTTAAATATACTTAAGTATCAAAAGTAAATGTAATTGCTAAAATACACTTAAGCATCAAAAGTAAAGGTAAAAGTATAAATCATTTCACATTCCTTATATTAAGCAAACCAGACGGCACCATTTTCTTGTTTTTTATTTATTTATGGATAACCAGCGGCACACTCCAACACTTAGACATAATTTACAAACAAAGCATGTGTGTTTAGTGAGTCCGCCAGATCAGAGGCAGTAGGGATGACCAGGGATGTTCTCTTAAGAAGTGTGTGAATTGGACCATTTTCCTGTCCTGCTAAGCATTCAAAATGTAACGAGTACTTTTGGGCGTCAGGGAAAATGCATGGAGTAAAAAGTACATTATTTTCTTTAGGAATGTAGTGGAGTAAAAGTAGTCAACAAATATAAATGGTAAAGTACAGATACCTCAGAAAACTTTTAGTGAAATACTTTACACCACTGGATACAATGGGGGATTTTCATTGATGACGTGGATTACTTGGTGCTGTAACGAAAACATTATAGCCAAAACATGACAATCCTTTTCTTATTTTGACATACTTGACAGCATATACACTGAGTGTAGAAAACATTAGCCACACCTGCTCTTTCCATGACATAAACCACAATTCCATCCACAGTTTCTATGTGAGTAATGTCATACCGTATAAAAAAGGTAATGACAGCTGTGATGGAAACAGGAAGTTTCGGGACAATTTTATGAATGCCAACAGATAACTTGTTCGTTCAACATGGTGGGATCATTTTGTGTTGGTAAAATTAATTATGCGATAAAGGGCGGTGGAAACGCCTTTATGTGGAAATATTGATATAATATAATGCGATGGAAACATATCGAACTTTAGATTTTCATTCGGTCCATTTTGTAGAAACACACCACTGCTGGAAAATGTGTATATTTTCTTTATGCGGATTCTAGCGTATTCACATGAAAATCTGTCGCCAATTGGATGGAAACCTAGCTAGTGACTAACCAGGTGAATCTAGGTGAAAGCTATGATCCCTTATTGATGTCACCTTTTCAATCCACTTCAATCAATGTAGATGAAGGGGAGGAGACTGGTTAAATAAGGATTTTTAAGCCTTGAGACAATTGAGACATGGATTGTGTATGTGTGCCATTCAGAGGGTGAATGGGCAAAATATTTAAGTGCCTTTGAAATGGCTATTGTAGTAGGTGCCATGCGCACCGGTTTGTATCAAGAACTGCAACGCTGCTGAGTTTTTCACGCTCAACAGTTTCCCGTGTGTATCAATAATGGTCCACCACCCAAAGAACATCCAGCCAACTTGACACAACTGTTGGAAGCATTGGAGTCAACATGGGCCAGCATGGGCCAGCATCCCTGTGGAACGCTTTCGACACCTTGTAGAGTCCATGCCCCAACGAATTGAGGCTGTTCTGAGGGCAAAAGGGGGTGCAACTCAATATTAGGAAGTTGTTCCTAATATTTTATACTCAGTGTAAACCTGTCAGTGACCATCATCAGAAAAAAGACAAAGTACGTGATTCAGTTATGATCTTTGTAAACCTTGTGGCTTGAGCGCTACAACAAAATATAGGGTTCTAAATTAAATCTGACATTATCTATTAATCAAGAGACTTTCGTTAGGCCTATATGAATTTCTAATTTGTCAGAGGTTCATTATTAATTATAAACCAGGTGGTTCGAGCCCTGAATGCTGATTGGCTAAATGCTGTGGTATATCAGACCGTATACCAAGGGTATGACATTTATTTGTACTGTTTTAATTACGTTGTTAACCAGTTTATAATAGCAATAAGGCACCTCGGGGGTTTGTGGTATACAGTACGGCCAATATACCACGGCTAAGGGCCGTATCCAGGCACTCCGAGTTTTGTCGTGCATAAGAACAGCCCTTAGCCGTGGTATATTGGTCATATACCACACCCCCCCGTGCCTTATTGCTTAATTATACCAAGCAGAGTGTGTTCTAAATGGAGCAGTCAGGTTATTGAGCTGCAGCTTCTCTGTAGAGTCAATAGGATTGATCCATGGAGGCTTGGTAGGAGATCTAATCACACAGAACCCTTTCCCCTCACGTACTCACTCCAGACTCTCTTCAAGGATTGTGTCCTAAATGGCACACGATTCCCTTTATAGTGCGCTATTTTTGACCGGGCCCATAGTGCTCTGGTAGAAAGCAGTGCACTATATAGGACATAGGGTGCCATTTTGGATCGACCCTCTACTACCGATGGCCCTTTAAGGAGTGTTTCACAATCTGTTTTATAACAAGGCCAGTCTGTTTTTGCTAAAAATGCCAACTTCTTGTCACTCATTGGTTTGAGCGATGAGCAATGGAGTTGGCAAGAACAGAAAGATATGAGACCAGGCTAGGACTGGCAAGCTGTGTTCTTTTCCTCCTGGGGGATATGAGACCAGGCTAGGACTGGCAAGCTGTGTTCTTTTCCTCCTGGGGGATATGAGACCAGACTAGGACTGGCAAGCTGTGTTCTTTTCCTCCTGGGGGATATGAGACCAGGCTAGGACTGGCAAGCTGTGTTCTTTTCCTCCTGGGGGATATGAGACCAGGCTAGGACTGGTAAGCTGTGTTCTTTTCCTCCTGGGGGATATGAGACCAGGCTAGGACTGGCAAGCTGTGTTCTTTTCCTCCTGGGGGATATGAGACCAGGCTAGGACTGGCAAGCTGTGTTCTTTTCCTCCTGGGGGATATGAGACCAGGCTAGGACTGGCAAGCTGTGTTCTTTTCCCTCCTGGGGGATATGAGACCAGGCTAGGACTGGCAAGCTGTGTTCTTTTCCTCCTGGGGGATATGAGACCAGGCTAGGACTGGCAAGCTGTGTTCTTTTCCTCCTGGGGGATATGAGACCAGGCTAGGACTGGCAAGCTGTGTTCTTTTCCTCCTGGGGGATATGAGACCAGGCTAGGACTGGCAAGCTGTGTTCTTTTCCTCCTGGGGGATATGAGACCAGGCTAGGACTGGCAAGCTGTGTTCTTTTCCTCCTGGGGGATATGAGACCAGGCTAGGACTGGCAAGCTGTGTTCTTTTCCTCCTGGGGTTCCGCTTACATCAAAACTAGCACTCTAGCATCTCAGGGTCCGGAAAGCAATATCCCACGGACCGGGGCCATCCAGGAGTCGGAGGTGGAGGAACACTGTTTTAGAAGAGTTTCATAATAGAATATGAACAGAACACGAGGATCATATAACTCAGTTAATTCAAAGTTATTTTATACTATATTTGCATACTGTACAATTGCACTTATCATGTCATTCATTTCATTGAATGTTCCAGTCACTGTCTGTACTACAAAGGGTTGGTATTGGAAAGGAATGGTATTCCATACATCTGAAGAGACATGTTCTACCCTAGAAAATAAACTCAATATAATATAGAAATGAAATGTTCTACCCTAGAAAATAAACTCAATATAATATAGAATTAAAACGTTCTAACCTAGAAAATAAACTCAATATAATATAGAAATGAAATGTTCTACCCTAGAAAATAAACTCAATATAGTATAGAAATGAAATGTTCTACCCTAGAAAATAAACTCAATATAATATAGAATTAAAACGTTCTAACCTAGAAAATAAACTCAATATAATATCGAATTAAAACGTTCTACCCTAGAAAATAAACTCAATATAATACAGAATGAAAATGAAGCCCACATAGGGACAGCTACGGCTCAAGGCTTGATAGATTTCTCCAAATTAAATATTTCTGGTTGCTTTTGATGAACAACAACCATAGAAATGACATAACTATGGAGACAAAGTGAAAGGTTTGACACAGAAAATCATTCCTTATTTCAGACTTGATGATGACAGTTGAATCATGTCAGAAGATGTTTTGTTCATGGAAAAACCCCTTGAGAAATACTCTTATTTAGCTTCAACGTCTAAGCCAGAATCTAAGATTCATCCAGTGTTTGTGTGTCTCAGTTCTCCATGTCAATCACAATGTAAATGTGGCCTTGCAAGAATCGAATGGAAACTTTTCTTAGAAATCAACTAGATTGAATTGAATGTACTAATTATGTTGAATAAAACAGAGATGTTGAAAAGGTTTTAACCCCACTGCTCTGTTAGCAGTACCAGCACACATCAATTGAAAAGGTTTTACCTGTTCTGTTAGCAGTACTATTACAAATCAATTGAAAAGGTTTTACCTGTTCTGTTAACAGTACTATTACAAATCAATTGAAAATGTTGTACCTGTTCTGTTAGCAGTACCAGTACACATCAATTGAAAAGGTTTTACCTGTTCTGTTAACAGTACTATTACAAATCAATTGAAAATGTTTTACCTGTTCTGTTAGCAGTACCAGTACACATCAATTGAAAAGGTTTTACCTTTTCTGTTAGCAGTACCAGTACACATCAATTGAAAAGGTTTTACCTGTTCTGTTAACAGTACTATTACAAATCAATTGAAAATGTTTTACCTGTTCTGTTAGCAGTACCAGTACACATCAATTGAAATGGTTTTACCTGTTCTGTTAACAGTACTATTACAAATCAATTGAAAATGTTTTAATTGTTCTGTTAACAGTACTATTACAAATCAATTGAAAATGTTTTACCTGTTCCGTTAGCAGTACCAGTACACATCAATTGAAATGGTTTTACCTGTTCTGTTAACAGTACTATTACAAATCAATTGAAAAGGTTTTACCTGTTCTGTTAACAGTACTATTACAAATCAATTGAAAATATTTACAGGAACGATAGAACAAGAAGAAAAGAGAGAACATCCAAACCAGGACATTGGGGTCAAAATCGGGGTCGACCAATGTCTCCAGAAAAACGTGGCTTTAGACATCAGACTTGGGGCTGTTAGGTGTCGATGTGTGGACTTTCTAGAATCTCGCCAGTCATTGACAGACAATGTATCCATTACACGACAGGGAGAATCAACAACGAGACAGACTTATCAAGCTCTGGAGTTGTACGTCCCTGTTTTCTCTTACAGGGGGGTCTTTGGTCAGGTTGTTGGTCAGGTGGTTGGTCAGGTTTCCTCCATTGAATTTGTATCCAGTCATTTGACATAAAATGTATCAAAAACTTGATAGAAAAGGGAAAAAGTGCATTGCTGTTCTCATTACGCTCTGTCAGTGGAATACTACTCTGGCTGACCTCCAGCCATAGCTGTCATCAGGGATCATCGGTTCAAAGGTCAACGGTCAGGGTTCATAGTTCAGGGGTCAACGGTGGGGAAGGTGCTGACCTTGTTGTTCCTGCTGATTCGTCGTTCTGGCCGTGGGCGTGGATGTTTGGTCTGGATCAGTTCCTCGGGGGTGTTCCCCAGCGGTGGGAGGAGCCGCTTTTTACTGTTCCTGGTCTCCGGCAGCCACTGGGGTGGAAGCTCGAACGGACCGAACCCAAACTGGGTGGCGTCCTCGGGCTCCGTGGGGGTCGCTGGCGCCACCTGTGACGAGGAGGTGTAAGCACAGGCGTGGACAGGGGCAGGGGAGACCTTGGCCAATATGAGAGGAGGAGGTTCTTTAGTCACTAGGACACTCTCTCTGGTTGGTTGGGTCTCCTTCTGTAGAACCATCTCCCCTTCACATCCCCCTAGTCTACCCCCTCCAAGGTGGTTCTCTTTGGGCTGCGAACAGCCTCCACCACCCCCTGACCCTAACGAAGGTATCTCATTCTCCACCTCCTCCTCCTCCTCTTCATTGGTCGGCCTAAAGATCTGCTGCTGTCCGATATTAAACATCTCCAGGAGCTGGCTCCCGGCCCGAGCCGACCCCTCCAGCCCTCCCTCGCCCCCCAGCCCCAGCCCCAGCCCCAGGGCCCCAGTGCTGACTACGTTACGCCGGCTGTAGCGTCTGTGAACCCGGGCTACAACATCCAACAGGCAGCGCCTGGCCGTACGGTTCACCGTCAAAAACAGCAGAGGGTTGGTGAGGAGAGACACCTTTGGCAGCCAGATAGCTGTGAGGTAGAGAGAAGAAGGCAAGTCCTCGCCGTCCCCGAGAAGAGTGCGGTATACCACCAATGCCCCATAGGGGGCGCTACAGGCCGAGAAGGCTAGAACTACAGCCAGTAATGTAGCGTGTAGCTCAGCCTCGCGCTGCGACACATACGGAATAGAGATGGAGTTCTGAGGGGTTCTCAAAGCCGCAATAATCACCTTCTTCTTCTGGCTGGCGCTAAGGGCTCGGCGAATCAGAACCATGAACAGGAAGACGACTGCCAGGGGGAGGATCACCTAAAAATAAAATACATTAAAAACACAACAACTGTTGTACTGTTGTCTTTCCTGCACTACACTCTTAGAAAAAAGGGGTTCTAAAAGGGTTCTTCGGATGTCCCCATAGGAGAACCCTTTTTGGTTCCATGTAGAACCCTTTTTGGTTCCAGGTATAACCCTTTTGGGTTCCACGTAGAACCCTCTGTAGAAACGATTCTACATGGAACCCAAAAGGGTTATTCAAAGGGTTCTCCTATTGGGACAGCCAAAGAATCCTTAAACGTTCGAGATAGCACTCAAACTTGTATTTTGTTACTAACACTGGCTTTGCTGAAAGCTCATTTTTTAAAGAAGGTTTTTACTTGCAATGATTGAAATGCACTGACTGGATAAAACTGACTGCTAAATTATCACAATGTAAATGTAATCACCGTGGTTACGTTGTAGGTCAACACGTAGACCATGTGACCCAAGGAGCGGGCGCGGGAGTCGGAACATGACGAGGTGGCGTACACGTCGGTAACGTTGGTGACGGCGAACACGGGCACACTGGCGATGGTGGCGTGGATCCAGATGTAGATAACCAGGTCACGTGATCTGGCGTCGGAGATCTTCCTCTCCAGAGGGTAGAGGACAGAGTAGTACCTAGAGAGAAGGAGGAGACAACATTACACACTGTCCAGAGGGTATATATACAGTGGGGAGAACAAGTATTTGATACACTGCCGATTTTGCAGGTTTTCCTACTTTTATCATATGTACACTTCAACTGTGAGAGACGGAATCTAAAACAAAAATCCAGAAAATCACATTGTATGATTTTTAAGAAATTAATTTTCATTTTATTGCATGAAATAAGTATTTGATACATCAGAAAAGCAGAACTTAATATTTGGTACAGAAACCTTTGTTTGCAATTACAGAGATCATACGTTTCCTGTAGGTCTTGACCAGGTTTGCACACACTGCAGCAGGGATTTTGGCCCACTCCTCCATACAGATCTTCTCCAGATCCTTCAGGTTTCGGGGCTGTCGCAGGGCAATACGGACTTTCAGCTCCCTCCAAAGATTTTCTATTGGGTTCAGGTCTGGAGACTGGCTAGGCCACTCCAGGACCTTGAGATGCTTCTTACGGAGCCACTCCTTAGTTGCCCTGGCTGTGTGTTTCGGGTCGTTGTCATGCTGGAAGACCCAGCCACGACCCATCTTCAATGCTCTTACTGAGGGAAGGAGGTTGTTGGCCAAGATCTCGTGATACATGGCCCCATCCATCCTCCCCTCGATACGGTGCAGTCGTCCTGTCCCCTTTGCAGAAAAGCATCCCCAAAGAATGATGTTTCCACCTCCATGCTTCACGGTTGAGATGGTGTTCTTGGGGTTGTACTCATCCTTCTTCTTCCTCCAAACATGGCGAGTGGAGTTTAGACCAAAAAGCTATATTTTTGTCTCATCAGACCACATGACCTTCTCCCATTCCTCCTCTGGATCATCCAGATGGTCATTGGCAAACTTCAGACGGGCCTGGACATGCGCTGGCTTGAGCAGGGGGACCTTGCGTGCGCTGCAGGATTTTAATCCATGACGGCGTAGTGTGTTACTAATGGTTTTCTTTGAGACTGTGGTCCCAGCTCTCTTCACGTTATTGACCAGGTCCTGCCGTGTAGTTCTGGGCTGATCCCTCACCTTCCTCATGATCATTGATGCCCCACGAGGTGAGATCTTGCATGGAGCCCCAGACCGAGGGTGATTGACCGTCATCTTGAACTTCTTCCATTTTCTAATAATTGCGCCAACAGTTGTTGCCTTCTCACCAAGCTGCTTGCCTATTGTCCTGTAGCCCATCCCAGCCTTGTGCAGGTCTACAATTTTATCCCTGATGTCCTTACACAGCTCTCTGGTCTTGGCCATTGTGGGGGAGGTTGGAGTCTGTTTGATTGAGTGTGTGGACAGGTGTCTTTTATACAGGTAACGAGTTCAAACAGGTGCAGTTAATACAGGTAATGAGTGGAGAACAGGAGGGCTTCTTAAAGAAAAACTAACAGGTCTGTGAGAGCCGAATTCTTACTGGTTGGTAGGTGATCAAATACTTATGTCATGCAATAAAATGCAAATTAATTACTTAAAAATCATACAATGTGATTTTCTGGATTTTTGTTTTAGATTCCGTCTCTCACAGTTGAATTGTACCTATGATAAAAATTACAGACCTCTACATGCTTTGTAAGTAGGAAAACCTGCAAAATCGGCAGTGTATCAAATACTTGTTCTCCCTACTGTATATATATATATATATATATATATATATATATATATATATATATATATAAAAATGTAGGACCTCAGTCGGGGTCTCAACTTACTGTCACAATATTAGAATACACAAGGTGCAATTTCTACATTTGGTTGTGCATCAGCAGTCACTCAATTAGTCCATGTCAGCAAAAACTAATTTGATTGGTAAGTTAGTCTAGCGGCCAGCTTCCTAAACTTGTAGTAAGCAGGTCGAATTACCGACCGGCATGGGGCCTGCTCTGCTGGTGGCTCCACCATTTTGCTCACAACCATCCCGTCCTTTCAGATGTGGAGGTAAAAAAATAAATACATTTTTTTTTTTTTCTGGGGGGTTTATGGGTTGATTATTTTGGGTTAGAAAAACATGTCTAAAACCAGATATAAAGTATGTCGAAATTATAATGGACCTATACATAGTGCATTCAGAAAGAATTCAGACCCCTTGACTTTTTCCACATTTTGTTATGTTACAGCCTTTTTCCAAAATTGATTAAATTGTTTTTTCCCTCATCAATCTACACGCAATACCCCATCTTGGTTTCATCAGACTAAAGGTCTGAGAGTCTTTAGGTGCCTTTTGGCAAACTCCAAGTGGGCTGTCATGTGCCTTTTACTGAGGAGTGGCTTCCGTCTGGCCACTCTACCATAAAGGCCTGATTGGTGGAATGCTGCAGAAATGGTTGTCCTTCTGGAAGGTTCTCCCATCTCCACAGAGGAACTCTAGAGCTCTGTCAGAGTGACCATTGGGTTCTTGGTCACCTCCCTGACCAAGTACCCTTCCCCAGATCTGTGCCTCGACACAATCCTGTCTCGGAGCTCTACGGACCATTCCTTCGACCTCATGGCTTGGTTTTTGCTCTGACATGCACTGTCAACTGTGGGACATTATATAGACAGGTGTGTGGCTTTCCAAATCATGTCCAATCAATTGAATTTACCACAGGTGGACTCCAATCAAGTTGTAGAAACATCTCAAGGATGATCAGTGGAAACAGGATGCACCTAAGCTCAATTTCGAGTCTTATAGCAAAGGGTCTGAATACTTATGTAACTAAGGTATTTCAGGTTTTTATTTTGTAAATTAAATGAGCAAACAAGTCTAAAAGCCTGTGTTCGCTTTGTCATTATGGGATATTGTGTGTAGATTGATGAGGATTTTTATTTCTTTAATCCATTTTAAAAATGAGTCTGTAACGTAACAAAATGTGGAAAAAGGGAAGGGGTCTGAATACTTTCCGAACGCACTGTATGTTCAGGTAACTGAAGATACTATCTAGTCCCAGCCTCTCCTCTATCTTCTCTATCTAGACCCAGCCTCTCCTCTATCATCTCTATCTAGACCCAGCCTCTCCTCTATCTTCTCTATCTAGTCCCAGCCTCTCCTCTATCTTCTCTATCTAGACCCAGCCTCTCCTCTATCTTCTCTATCTAGTCCCAGCCTCTCCTCTATTTTCTCTATCTAGACCCAGCCTCTCCTCTATCATCTCTATCTAGACCCAGCCTCTCCTCTATCTTCTCTATCTAGTCCCAGCCTCTCCTCTATCTTCTCTATCTAGACCCAGCCTCTCCTCTATCTTCTCTATCTAGTCCCAGCCTCTCCTCTATCTTCTCTATCTAGACCCAGCCTCTCCTCTATCATCTCTATCTAGACCCAGCCTCTCCTCTATCTTCTCTATCTAGTCCCAGCCTCTCCTCTATCTTCTCTATCTAGACCCAGCCTCTCCTCTATCTTCTCTATCTAGACCCAGCCTCTCCTCTATCTTCTCTATCTAGACCCAGCCTCTCCTCTATCTTCTCTATCTAGTCCCATCCTCTCCTCTATCATCTCTATCTAGACCCAGCCTCTCCTCTATCTTCTCTATCTAGACCCAGCCTCTCCTCCATCTTCTCTATCTAGACCCTGCCTCCCAGCCTCTCCTTTATCTTCTGTGTGATTCTAGTCCCAGCCTCCCAGCCCCACCCGAGCCTCAGCTCCTTCTTCAAGGGCTAGCAAGCTAGCGCTTCCATAGCAACATGGCCTTTCAGAACATTTAATTAATCTGAATGATTTATTTCATATAGAGGTCTGCTGGGAGAGAGTTATTGCAGGCAAGCTGAGAAGGTATCACACTTACAAGCTGCAAACTGAACAGTCTGTGGATACACACTTAGACTACAGTATACAAACACAAACAGTCAGGCAGTAAGGCAGTCAGGCAGGCAGGCAGGCAGGCAGGCAGTCAGGTAGGCAGGCAGGCAGTCAGGCAGTCAGGCAGTGAGGCAGCAGTCAGGCAGTCAGGTAGTCAGGCAGTCAGTCAGGTAGGCAGTCATGCTGTCAGGTAGTCAGGCAGTTAGGTAGTCAGGCAGGCAGTATGCAGTCAGGCAGGCAGTCAGGTAGTCAGGCAGGCAGTCAGGTAGGCAGTCAGGCAGTCAGGCAGGCAGTCAGGCAGTCAGGCAGTCAGGCAGTCAGGCAGTCAGGCAGGCAGGCAGGCAGGCAGGCAGGCAGGCAGTCAGTTAGTCAGGCAGGCAGGCAGGCAGGCAGGCAGGCAGGCAGGCAGGCAGGCAGTCAGGCAGGCAGGCAGGCAGGCAGTCAGTTAGTCAGGCAGTCAAGCAGTCAGTCAGGCAGTCAGTCAGTCAGCCAGCAGTCAGGCAGTCAGGTAGTCAGGTAGTCAGGCAGTCAGGCAGTCAGTCAGGTAGTCAGGCAGTCAGGCAGGCAGGCAGTCAGGTAGTCAGGCAGTCAGGCAGTCAGTCAGGTAGTCAGTCAGTCAGGCAGGCAGGCAGGCAGTCAGGCAGGCAGTCAGGCAGTCAGCCAGCAGTCAGGCAGTCAGGCAGTCAGGCAGGCAGGCAGGCAGGCAGGCAGTCAGGCAGTCAGTCAGTCAGCCAGCAGTCAGGCAGTCAGGCAGGCAGGCAGTCAGTCAGCCAGCAGTCAGGTAGTCAGGCAGTCAGTCAGTCAGGCAGTCAGGCAGGCAAGGCAGGTGTACACACAGACAGACGTTTACCACACATATCTACAGTACTCACCTACTCACACATACACACGCTTGGAAGAACCAATGAAAATAAACATAATCTGTGCACACAAGACTCTTCACACCATCAGTCACACCTCAGTTAAGATATCTCTCTTCCTCTTGCTCTACTTAGCCATGCAAAACACCCACGTACATTACACTCATTCATACTGGAGTATCTCTTCTCTTCGATTAAACCAGTGAAGGGTTCTGTGAATGATAGTTACGTACAGTAGGTACAGCAAGGTTAGTCTAGATAGAAGGTGTAGGCCAAGCAGAGTAATATATAATACACTGCTCAAAAAAATAAAGGGAACACTTAAACAACACAATGTAACTCCAAGTCAATCACACTTCTGTGAAATCAAACTGTCCACTTAGGAAGCAACACTGATTGACAATAAATGTCACATGCTGTTGTGCAAATGGAATAGACAACAGGTGGAAATTATAGGCAATTAGCAAGACACCCCCCAATAAAGGACTGGTTTTGCAGGTGGTGACCACAGACCACTTCTCAGTTCCTATGCTTCCTGGCTGATGTTTTGGTCACTTTTGAATGCTGGCGGTGCTTTCACTCTAGTGGTAGCATGAGACGGAGTCTACAACCCACACAAGTGGCTCAGGTAGTGCAACTCATCCAGGATGGCACATCAATGCGAGCTGTGGCAAGAAGGATTGCTGTGTCTGTCAGCGTAGTGTCCAGAGCATGGAGGCGCTACCAGGAGACAGGCCAGTACATCAGGAGACGTGGAGGAGGCCGTAGGAGGGCAACAACCCAGCAGCAGGACTGCTACCTCCGCCTTTGTGCAAGGAGGAGCAGGATGAGCACTGCCAGAGCCCTGCAAAATAACCTCCACAGGCCACAAATGTGCATGTGTCTTCTCAAACGGTCAGAAACAGACTCCATGAAGGTGGTATGAGGGCCCAACGTCCACAGGTGGGGGTTGTGCTTACAGCCCAACACCGTGCAGGACGTTTGGCATTTGCCAGAGAACACCAAGATTGGCAAATTCGCCACTGGCGCCCTGTGCTCTTCACAGATGAAAGCAGGTTCACACTGAGCATGTGACAGACGTGACAGAGTCTGGAGACGCCGTGGAGAACGTTCTGCTGCCTGCAACATCCTCCAGCATGACCGGTTTGGCGGTGGGTCAGTCATGGTGTGGGGGTGGTATTTCTTTGGGGGGCCGCACAGCCCTCCATGTGCTCGCCAGAGGTAGCCTGACTGCCATTAGGTACCGAGATGAGATCCTCAGACCCCTTGTGAGACCATATGCTGGTGCGGTTGGCCCTGGGTTCCTCCTAACGCAAGACAATGCTAGACCTCATGTGGCTGGAGTGTGTCAGCAGTTCCTGCAAGAGGAAGGCATTGATGCTATGGACTGGCCCGCCCGTTCCCCAGACCTGAATCCAATTGAGCACATCTGGGACATCATGTCTCGCTCCATCCACCAACGCCACGTTGCACCACAGACTGTCCAGGAGCATCAGGAGCATGCCCAGGCGTTGTAGGGAGGTCATACAGGCACGTGGAGGCCACACACACTACTGAGCCTCATTTTGACATGTTTTAAGGACATTACATCAAAGTTGGATCAGCCTGTAGTGTGGTTTCCACTTTAATTTTGAGGGTGACTCCAAATCCAGACCTCCATGGGTTGATAAATTTGATTTCCATTGATAATTTTTGTATGATTTTGTTGTCAGCACATTCAACTATGTAAAGAAAAAAGTAATTAATAAGATTATTTAATTCATTCAGATCTAGGATGTGTTATTTTAGTGTTCCCTTTATTTTTATTTTTTTGAGCAGTGTATTAAGCAGACGCTTTTATTCAAAGTGACTTACAGTCATGCGTGCAACTATAGAGTATTTATCTAGCCTCAGTGAAGGACCCTTCAGTCTCCACTCCAGAGAGTCTTCCATCTACATCCTCTAAGAAGGCTTTCCTTAGTGTTCATACTATTGTTGTGGTAGACTGTTTACATCAAACACACAAGGAAAATAACAATCACAAGAACACAATTCTTACCTTCTATACTCTTCTGTGCTGTTTCCAAGAAAATCCTCATATATGCCTGATGTCTGCTCTAATGAGAGATTCCTGCTCCTAGTGCTCAAACAGTAACCTTGGTAGTTACTACTGTCCTG
This sequence comes from Coregonus clupeaformis, assembly GCF_020615455.1. Classification (NCBI taxonomy): domain Eukaryota; kingdom Metazoa; phylum Chordata; class Actinopteri; order Salmoniformes; family Salmonidae; genus Coregonus; species Coregonus clupeaformis. The sequence goes on along the minus strand of NC_059224.1, from coordinate 3,212,441 downwards.
TCTACATCTAATGGTAGTTACTACTGTCCTGTCTACATCTAATGGTAGTTACTACTGTCCTGTCTACATCTAATGGTAGTTACTACTGTCCTGTCTACATCTAATGGTAGATACTACTGTCCTGTCTACATCTAATGGTAGTTACTACTGTCCTGTCTACATCTAATGGTAGTTACTACTGTCCTGTCTACTTATAATGGTAGTTACTACTGTCCTGTCTACATCTAATGGTAGACACTACTGTCCTGTCTACATCTAATGGTAGTTACTACTGTCCTGTCTACATCTAATGGTAGTTACTACTGTCCTGTCTACATCTAATGGTAGTTACTACTGTCCTGTCTACATCTAATGGTAGTTACTACTGTCCTGTCTACATCTAATGGTAGTTACTACTGTCCTGTCTACATCTAATGGTAGATACTACTGTCCTGTCTACATCTAATGGTAGTTACTACTGTCCTGTCTACATCTAATGGTAGTTACTACTGTCCCATCTACATCTAATGGTAGACACTACTGTCCTGTCTACTTATAATGGTAGCTACTACTGTCCTGTCTACATCTAATGGTAGTTACTACTGTCCTGTCTACATCTAATGGTAGTTACTACTGTCCTGTCTACATCTAATGGTAGTTACTACTGTCCTGTCTACATCTAATGGTAGTTACTACTGTCCTGTCTACTTATAATGGTAGTTACTACTGTCCTGTCTACATCTAATGGTAGACACTACTGTCCTGTCTACATCTAATGGTAGTTACTACTGTCCTGTCTACATCTAATGGTAGTTACTACTGTCCTGTCTACATCTAATGGTAGACACTACTGTCCTGTTTACATCTAATGGTAGTTACTACTGTCCTGTCTACATCTAATGGTAGTTACTACTGTCCTGTCTACATCTAATGGTAGTTACTACTGTCCTGTCTACATCTAATGGTAGACACTACTGTCCTGTCTACATCTAATGGTAGTTACTACTGTCCTGTCTACATCTAATGGTAGATACTACTGTCCTGTCTACATCTAATGGTAGTTACTACTGTCCTGTCTACATCTAATGGTAGTTACTACTGTCCTGTCTACATCTAATGGTAGATACTACTGTCCTGTCTACTTATAATGGTAGTTACTACTGTCCTGTCTACATCTAATGGTAGACACTACTGTCCTGTCTACATCTAATGGTAGTTACTACTGTCCTGTCTACATCTAATGGTAGTTACTACTGTCCTGTCTACATCTAATGGTAGACACTACTGTCCTGTTTACATCTAATGGTAGTTACTACTGTCCTGTCTACATCTAATGGTAGTTACTACTGTCCTGTCTACATCTAATGGTAGTTACTACTGTCCTGTCTACATCTAATGGTAGACACTACTGTCCTGTCTACATCTAATGGTAGTTACTACTGTCCTGTCTACATCTAATGGTAGATACTACTGTCCTGTCTACATCTAATGGTAGTTACTACTGTCCTGTCTACATCTAATGGTAGTTACTACTGTCCTGTCTACATCTAATGGTAGATACTACTGTCCTGTCTACATCTAATGGTAGTTACTACTGTCCTGTCTACATCTAATGGTAGTTACTACTGTCCTGTCTACTTATAATGGTAGTTACTACTGTCCTGTCTACATCTAATGGTAGACACTACTGTCCTGTCTACATCTAATGGTAGTTACTACTGTCCTGTCTACATCTAATGGTAGTTACTACTGTCCTGTCTACATCTAATGGTAGACACTACTGTCCTGTCTACATCTAATGGTAGTTACTACTGTCCTGTCTACATCTAATGGTAGTTACTACTGTCCTGTCTACTTATAATGGTAGTTACTACTGTCCTGTCTACATCTAATGGTAGACACTACTGTCCTGTCTACATCTAATGGTAGTTACTACTGTCCTGTCTACATCTAATGGTAGTTACTACTGTCCTGTCTACATCTAATGGTAGTTACTACTGTCCTGTCTACATCTAATGGTAGTTACTACTGTCCTGTCTACATCTAATGGTAGACACTACTGTCCTGTCTACATCTAATGGTAGTTACTACTGTCCTGTCTACATCTAATGGTAGTTACTACTGTCCTGTCTACATCTAATGGTAGATACTACTGTCCTGTCTACATCTAATGGTAGTTACTACTGTCCTGTCTACATCTAATGGTAGTTACTACTGTCCTGTCTACATCTAATGGTAGATACTACTGTCCTGTCTACATCTAATGGTAGTTACTACTGTCCTGTCTACATCTAATGGTAGTTACTACTGTCCTGTCTACTTATAATGGTAGTTACTACTGTCCTGTCTACATCTAATGGTAGACACTACTGTCCTGTCTACATCTAATGGTAGTTACTACTGTCCTGTCTACATCTAATGGTAGTTACTACTGTCCTGTCTACATCTAATGGTAGACACTACTGTCCTGTCTACATCTAATGGTAGTTACTACTGTCCTGTCTACATCTAATGGTAGTTACTACTGTCCTGTCTACTTATAATGGTAGTTACTACTGTCCTGTCTACATCTAATGGTAGACACTACTGTCCTGTCTACATCTAATGGTAGTTACTACTGTCCTGTCTACATCTAACACACAAAGTTTTGGTAGATACTACTATCCTGTCTACATTTTAGCGGCCCCTAAAAAAGTTGTAAAGTTAATTTCCTGCAATTCTGCATATTTTGCCATGGAGCGTAGAGAAAATGTTGCTGTTTTAAAGTACGTTTACTGCACTTCCACACATTTTGCCATAGGGTGGAGGCAAGTTTTTTGCAGTTTTTAATATGATACCTTATGATCAATGGGCCCCAACCCGGGCGGTAATTCGACCATGCTTACTACACGTTTAGATAGCTGGCCTCTACACTAACTTACCAATCTAAAAATGTTTTGCAGACATGGGCTAATTCAGTGACTGCTGATGCTCAACCAAATTTAGAAATTGCACCTTGTCTATGATTTCCCTGCAATCACCCACCTGTCGAGAGCGATAGCGGCGAAGCTGAGCACGGTGACGGAGCAGAAGAGTTTGTGGAGGAACTTCAGGGCCTTGCAGAGCAGCAGAGTATGTAGCCACCAGCAGCAGCGAGGGCTGGCCCCTAGAGCCACGTCGAAGGGAACACACACCAGACCCGCACAGATCCCAGAGCACGCCAGGTTCTTAATGAAGCAACTGGTCACCGACTTGAAGACACTGGTACAGCAGGTACACCATAGAACAGTGGCATTGCCTGAGAAAGGGAGAGAGAGAGAGAGAGAGAGAGAGAGAGAGAGAGAGAGAGAGAGAGAGAGAGAGAGAGAGAGAGAGAGAGAGAGAGAGAGAGAGAGAGAGAGAGAGAGAGAGAGAGAGAGAGAGAGAGAGAGAGAGAGAGGAGAGGGAGAGGGGGGAGGGGGAGGAGGGGAGGAAGGGAGAGAGAGAGAGAGAGAGAGAGAGAGAGAGAGAGAGAGAGAGAGAGAGAGAGAGAGAGAGAGAGAGAGAGAGAGAGAGGGAGAGGGAGAGGAAGGGAGAGAGAGAGAGAGAGAGGGGGGGAGGGGGAGGAGAGGAAGGGAGGGAGAGAGAGAGAGACAGAGAGAGAGAGAGAGCGAGAGGGAGAGGGAGAGGGAGAGGGAGAGGGAGAGGGAGAGGGAGAGAGAGATATATATATATATATATAGAGAGAGAGAGAGAATGAGAGGGAGAGGGGGAGGGGGAGGAGAGGAAGGGAGAGAGAGAGAGAGAGAGAGATTGAGAGGGAGAGGGAGAGGGGGGAGGAGAGAGAGAGAGAGAGAGGGGGGGAGAGGGAGAGGGAGAGGGAGAAGGGGAGGATAGGAGAGGAAGGGAGAGAGAGAGGGAGAGGGGGGAGGAGAGGAAGGGAGAGAGGGGGGAGGAGAGGAAGGGAGAGAGGAAGAGGGGGAGGGGAGGAGAGGAGAGGAAGGGAGAGAGAGAGAGAGAGGGGGGAGGGGGAGAGAGGGAGGGGGAGTGGGAGGAGAGAGAGAGAGAGAGAGAGAGAGAGAGAGAGAGAGAGAGAGAGAGAGAGAGAGAGAGAGAGAGAGAGAGAGAGAGAGAGAGAATGAGAGGGAGAGGGAGATGGTGAGGAGAGGAAGGGAGAGAGAGAGGGAGAGGGGGAGGAGAGGAAGGGAGAGAGGGGGGAGGAGAGGAGGGAGAGATGAAGAGGGGAGGAGGAGAGGAGAGGAAGGGAGAGAGAGAGAGAGAGAGAGAGAGAGAGAGAGAGAGAGCGAGAGAGAGAGAGAGAGAAATAGGGGAGGGGGAGTGGGAGGAGAGGAAGGGAAGGGAGAGAGAGAGGGGGAGGAGTGAGAGAGAGAGAGAGAGAGAGAGGGGGGAGAGAGAGAGAGAGAGAGATAAATAGATAGAGAGAGAGAGAGAGAGAGAGAGAGAGAGAGAGAGAGAGAGAGAGAGAGAGAGAGAGAGAGAGAGAGAGAGAGAGAGAGAGAGAGAGAGAGAGAGAGAGGGGGGGGGGGGAAGGGAGAGAGAGGGGGTGGAAGGGAGAGAGAGAGAGAGAGAGGGGGGGGAGGGAGGAGAGGAGAGGAAGGGAGAGAGAGAGAGAGAGAGAGAGAGAGAGAGAGAGAGAGAGAGAGAGAGAGAGAGAGGGGGGAGGGGGAGTGGGAGGAGAGTAAGGGAGAGAGAGAGAAAGAGAGAGAGAGAGAGAGAGAGAGAGAGTTAGAGTGAGAGAGAGGGAGAGGGAGAGGGGGAGAGGAACAGGAAGTGGGAGAGTAGGGGGGAGAGGGAGAGGAAGGGGGAGATGGAGAGGGGGGTGAGGGAGAGGAAGGTGGTGAGGAGGGGGGTAAGGAAGAGGGAGAGGGGAGGAGCGAGAGATGGTTTAGACTGGATGACAGTATGATTGTTTTACAGTATAAGTGCAGGTGAGAAACTGTAATACAGTGAAATGTTATGGTGTGTGAGTTTGTGAAGTGCTTTTGAAAGACAATCAGGCATAAACTAAATGATCAATCTTGTTTCTACTCAAGCATCCCCTTCTGTCTTTTCCAGTTGCCTTTACTATCAGCTTGTCAAAACATCAGCAACCAATTTGTCAAAACAATCAATTTAAACTGGAGGGCAGAGGTAGGCCTGAGTGACGCCAAGAAGACAGGTCAATTTAAGCAACAAGTGTGACATGCCACTGGTATTTACACACACACCAGAGTTTGTGACTCATCACACACACACACACATGATTGCGTACACACACAGCACACAAACACGCATACACAGACACAGCACTGCCGTGACATTCCAATCATTATTTTAACAGAGTTCCATTAGAACAGTTTTCCAAACCCTGTGATGGTGCTCAAACTGGGAACGGAACTTCACACAACCCACCCTCCTTCTGGCACCTTCCCTCCTCTCTCCCTCCTCTCTCCCTCCTTCCCTCCTCTCTCCCTCCTTCCCTCCTCTCTCCCTCCTTCCCTCCTCTCTCCCTCCTCTCTCCCTCCTTCCCTCCTCTCTCCCTCCTTCCCTCGTCTCTACCTCCTTCCCTCCTCTCTCCCTCCTTCCCTCCTGCCTTCCTTCTTCTCTCCCTCCTTCCCTCTTCTCTACCTCCTTCCCTCCTCTCTCCCTCCTTCCCTCCTTCCTTCCTTCTTCTCTCCCTCCTTCCCTCCTCTCTCCCTCCTTCCCTCCTTCCTTCCTTCTTCTCTCCCTCCTTTCCTCCTCTCTCACTCCTTCCCTCCCTCCTTCTCTCCCTCCTCCATCTCTGCCTTGTGCGCTAATGTCCCGATGCTAATGAAAAACTATAATCAGCATGTCCATAGTTGAAGGAGCTGCTATGTGGTCCTCTGTAGCTCAGCTGGTAGAGCACAGCGCTTGTAACGCCAAGGTAGTGGGTTCGATCCCCGGGACCACCCATACACAAAAAAAAAAAAAATGTATGCACGCATGACTGTAAGTCGCTTTGGATAAAAGCGTCTGCTAAATGGCATATTATTATTATTATTTATAGAAAACTGCATATAAAAAACAGGGAAATAAAGGACTTTTATAATTGGTATTTCAACTAGTGCCCTTTTCAAGACAAGTCTCAATTCAACAGACTGTACATTAATATCCTTCGTTATATGCACTGCTGGTCTGTTGCATTGAGACTTGTCTTGAAAAAGGCTCTATCCATAACCTTTCTTAATGTATGTCTTTAAATGTCTCTGAAAGCAGGAGAATGGATGCCACTGAGCTGATTCAAATGAGCTGGACCTTTGTTTTCTATGTATAATTTCTCATCCTCATGATGTCTCAATAGACTGGGAGCTGTGGGACACCTCTGTCTCGGCACAGTGGTCATATTACTGTCTGAGTGCTACTGAAGTAGTCTGACGTCTTTATTTCCTCCATTCCCTATCTGACTCTTCAGTAACTCTAGTTCTCCTTCACTTTTTCTCGCATCTCACAGAAGCATTTCAGACCCTCACAGGTACACACAGCTCCACACTCCAATCTTCCCATCTCTTCCTGGAAGCTCCTACTCAAAACTGACAGAGAATTTCAAGCCCTCACTAACTGAGATTTTCAAGCCCTCACTAACTGATACTTTCAAGCCCTCACTAACTGAGACTTTCAAGCCCTCACTAACTGAGACTTTCAAGCCCTCACTAACTGAGACTTTCAAGCCCTCACTAACTGAGACTTTCAAGCCCTCACTAACTGAGATTTTCAAGCCCTCACTAACTGATACTTTCAAGCCCTCACTAACTGATACTTTCAAGCCCTCACTAACTGAGACTTTCAAGCCCTCACTAACTGAGACTTTCAAGCCCTCACTAACTGAGACTTTCAAGCCCTCACTAACTGAGACTTTCAAGCCCTCACTAACTGAGACTTTCAAGCCCTCACTAACTGAGACTATCAAGCCCTCACTAACTGAGACTTTCAAGCCCTCACTAACTGAGACTTTCAAGCCCTCACTAACTGAGACTTTCAAGCCCTCACTAACTGAGACTTTCAAGCCCTCACTAACTGAGACTTTCAAGCCCTCACTAACTGAGACTTTCAAGCCCTCACTAACTGAGACTTTCAAGCCCTCACTAACTGAGACTTTCAAGCCCTCACTAACTGAGACTTTCAAGCCCTCACTAACTGAGACTTTCAAGCCCTCACTAACTGAGACTATCAAGCCCTCACTAACTGAGACTTTCAAGCCCTCACTAACTGAGACTTTCAAGCCCTCACTAACTGAGACTTTCAAGCCCTCACTAACTGAGACTTTCAAGCCCTCACTAACTGAGACTATCAAGCCCTCACTAACTGAGACTTTCAAGCCCTCACTAACTGAGACTTTCAAGCCCTCACTAACTGAGACTTTCAAGCCCTCACTAACTGAGACTTTCAAGCCCTCACTAACTGAGACTTTCAAGCCCTCAAAGGCATTAAATGTTTTATTCTTCTTCTTTCTGTAACCTCACATTGTTTCTGACATAAAAACCAGTCAGTCGGTTTTCTGGTAAACTTTTGCTCAGTTTGATTAGACTGCTGCTGAAGAAGACTAAGGTTATGTCCCAAATGGCATACTATACCCTTTATAGTGCACTACTTTTGACTAGAACCCTATGGGCCCTGGTCTAAAGTAGGGAATAAGGTGCCATTTGGGACACATCAGATCTTTCCACTATTGACTCCTCAGTCCTCAGTAAGTAATCTTCTCCTCCACTCCCTCTCTCCCATCTCCTCTGACTCCACACTGACAGAGCCTTTCAGACAGAGCCTTTCAGACAGAGCCTTTCAGACCCTCTGAAGTGTTCTATTAACCTCCATCTTTCTGGAAACTTCACTATACTGCAGTCAGCCAGTCAATCAGTCAGCCAGTCATTCAGTCTGTCAGCCAGTCAGTCAGTCAGCCAGTCATTCAGTCTGTCAGTCATTCAGTCAGTCAGCCAGTCATTCAGTCAGCCAGTCAATCAGTCAGCCAGTCATTCAGTCTGTCAGTCATTCAGTCAGTCAGCCAGTCATTCAGTCAGCCAGTCAATCAGTCAGCCAGTCATTCAGTCTGTCAGTCATTCAGTCAGACAGCCAGTCATTCAGTCAGCCAGTCAATCAGTGAGCCAGTCATTCAGTGAGCCAGTCATTCAGTCTGTCAGTCATTCAGTCAGTCAGCCAGTCATTCAGTCAGCCAGTCAATCAGTCAGCCAGTCATTCAGTCTGTCAGTCATTCAGTCAGTCAGCCAGTCATTCAGTCAGCCAGTCAATCAGTCAGCCAGTCATTCAGTCTGTCAGCCAGTCAGTCAGTCAGCCAGTCATTCAGTCTGTCAGTCATTCAGTCAGTCAGCCAGTCATTCAGTCAGCCAGTCAATCAGTCAGCCAGTCATTCAGTCTGTCAGTCATTCAGTCAGACAGCCAGTCATTCAGTCAGCCAGTCAATCAGTGAGCCAGTCATTCAGTCTGTCAGTCATTCAGTCAGTCAGCCAGTCATTCAGTCAGCCAGTCAATCAGTCAGCCAGTCATTCAGTCTGCCAGTCATTCAGTCAGTCAGCAAGTCATTCAGTCAGCCAGTCATTCAGTCAGCCAGTCAATCAGTCAGCCAGTCATCCAGTCATCCAGTCAGTCAGCCAATCCAGTTACTCAGCCTGTCTGCCAGTCAGACAGTCAGCCATTCATTCAGCCAGCCAGTCAGTCGGTCAGCCAGCCAGTCATTAAGACAGTCATTCAGTCAGCCAGGCCGTCAGCCAGTCAGTCACTCAGCCAGTCATTCAGTCAGCCAGGCCATCAGCCAGTCAGTCACTCAGCCACTCAGTCAGCCAGTCATTCAGTCAGCCAGTCATTCAGTCAGCCAGGCCGTCAGCCAGTCAGTCAGCCAGTCAGTCACTCAGCCACTCAGTCAGCCAGTCATTCATTCAGTCAGTCATTCATTCAGTCAGTCAGTCAGTCAGTCAGCCAGCCAGCCAGTCAGTTTGTATACTATTAAACCTATAATGAAACTTCAGTCCATGACGCCATGCAGCAGAGAGGACTGGTACTGGTTGTAGTACCTAAGACTAAGACAGTCTATTTACAGGGTGACTACTGTCAGGTCAAAAACCCCAGTCTGTCCCAACCAGGGCCAGTAGTTATCAAGCGTTTTAGAGTAGGAGTGCTGATCTAGGATCAGGTCCAGCCTGTCCATAATAATCTGATTCATTAGTATCTTAGATCAGCATGAAGTAACTGAGCTGACTGTGTTTCCAATGGCACAAAATGTTCCCTTTGTATGAGCTGCCGAAGTGTGAAACAGGTTGGAATGTACTCTACGTTCAGTTGTCTACTGAATAAACACTGCCATGTTGTCTACTGATGGATCAACAGCGAGCTCTCAGACAGACGGACACATGAAAACAGTCCAGTATAACTGGTGTGAATGAGAACCATCGTAGCAGACAGAATAAGACTATTTTAACTGGACACCAACCTGAACCTGAAAGGAAACTTTCAAAGCCAGGCGTTCTCTTACAGTCACAGAGTTCTTGAGACAGTTCTATCTGTGTCAATTGATTAGTATAATAAAAAGCATGATGCTGGCACACACCCAGAGAACATTATTTAGTGGAGAGGTGCTGACTAACGGTGAATAAACTATTAAAACAAATAAAGAGAGTCGCACACTCTATGTATAAACTCCCAGTCATTTATTGGGTAAGAAACCACCAACATCACTGTGCCTTCTTCAGTCATTGATTAGTATGCCATATGATTGCTGTAAATGTGATTATTATCAGTGGCTAGACCAGAGCATATATATATCAGTCACTATATTAGAGAAAATTCAGATGAGTTTTGGTTATCAAGTGTATCAACCAAGTTTATTGATGTTGCATAGCACCTGATCGGAGCAACGCACGCCATTGATTGTCGGACTACTGTACGGCTCACAGGCACAGCATACACAAACACACAAAACACACACACACACTGTAAACACACACACACTGCAAACACACACACACTGTAAACACACACACAACACACACACACCGGACACACACACACACACTGTAAACACACACACACTGTAAACACACACACACTGTAAACACACACACACTGTAAACACACATACACTGTAAACAAGAAATAAGTCACAACCTATATTGCGCAATTTATAGACTATAATGATTTAATTCAACTAAATGTTGTTTAAATGCTGAGCCCTTTATCTCCCTACCAGCCTATTGTGTTGCACTCGAAAATGCTTCACAATGTATTTCTTTGTAGGGTATAGCCTTGAAATAATTGAAATAATATAGCCTAAATAATTAATTTTCGTTCCCTCTTAGGCTCCCTGTCTGGCTCCTGACCTATTTAGAAGGTTTACAGTGCCTTGCAAAAGTTTTCATCCCCCTTGGCGTTTTTCCTATTTTGTTGAATTACAACCTGTAATTTAAATGGATTTTTATTTGGATTTCATGTAATGGACATACACAAAGTAGTCTAAATTGGTGAAGTGAAATGAAAAAAATAACTTGTTTTAAAAAATTATAATAAATAATTAACGGAAAAGTGGTGCTTGCATATGTATTCACCCCCTTTGCTGTGAAGCCCCTAAATAAGATCTGGTGCAACCAATTACCTTCAGAAGTCACATAATTAGTTAAATAAAGTCCACCTGTGTGCAATCTAAGTGTCACATGATCTCAGTATACATACACCTGTTCTGAAAGGTCCCAGAGTCTGCAACACCACTAAGCAAGGGGCACCACCAAGCAAGCGGCACCATGAAGACCAGGGAGCTCTCCAAACAGGTCAAGGACAAAGTTGTGGAGAAGTACAGATCAGGGTTGGGTTATAAAAAAAATATCCAAAACTTTGAACATCCCACAGAGCACCATTAAATCCATTATTAAAAAATGGAAAGAATATGGCACCACAACAAACCTGCCAAGAGAGGGCCGCCCACCAAAACTCACAGACCAGGCAAGGAGGGCTTTAATCAGAGAGGCAACAAAGAGACCAAAGATAACCCTGAAGGAGCTGCAAAGCTCCACAGCGGAGATTGGAGTATCTGTCCATAGGACCACTTTAAGCCATACACTCTACAGAGCTGGGCTTTACAGAAGAGTGGCCAGAAAAAAGCCATTGCTTCAAGAAAAAAATAAGCCAACACGTTTGGTGTTCGCCAAAAGGCATGCGGGAGACTCCCCAAACATATGGAAGAAGGTACTCTGGTCAGATGAGACTAAAATTGGCTTTTTGGCCATCAAGGAAAACGCTATGTCTGGTGCAAACCCAACACCTCTCATCACCCCGAGAACACCATCCCCACAGTGAAGCATGGTGGTGGCAGCATCATGCTGTGGGGATGTTTTTCATCGGCAGGGACTGGGAAACTGGTCAGAATTGAAAGAATGATGGATGGCGCTAAATACAGGGAAATTCTTGAGGGAAACCTGTTTCAGTCTTCCAGAGATTTGAGACTGGGACGGAGGTTCACCTTCCAGCAGGACAATGTTCCCTAAGCATACTGCTAAAGCAACTCTTGAGTGGTTTAAGGGGAAACATTGAAATGTCTTGGAATGGCCTAGTCAAAGCCCAGACCTCAATCCAATTGAGAATCTGTGGTATGACTGAAAGATTACTGTACACCAGCGGAACCCATCCAACTTGAAGGAGCTGGAGCAGTTTTGCCTTGAAGAATGGGCAGAAATCCCAGTGGCTAGATGTGCCAAGTTTATAGAGACATACCCCAAGAGACTTGCAGCTGTAATTTCTGCAAAAGGTGGCTCTACAAAGTATTGACTTTGGGGGGGGTGAATAGTTATGCACGCTCAAGTTCAGTTTTTTTTGTCTTATTTCTTGTTTGTTTCACCCCAAAAAATATTTTGCATCTTCAAAGTGGTAGGCATGTTGTGTAAATGAAATAATACAAACCCCCCAAAAATCAATTTTAATTCCAGGTTGTAAGGCAACAAAATAGGAAAAATGCCAAGGGGGGTGAATACTTTCGCAAGCCACTGTATATGCTGTTTAATACGACATGTAGCTTATTTGAAATGATGAGTGCTTCTTACATTCACCTTTTCATGTTTATTCAAATACTTTTCATTCAAATCCATATGGTTTGGTTTCAATATTTAAAATTGGTAGGTCCAGGAACTTACAAAAATAGATGGGTGTTGGTTAAATTGTGATTTTAATGAATGGAGCGAATTTGGAGCGTCAGTTTTTTTTTCCTGTGAGCGCTGAGTGGTTTTTAGCGGAGCAGTAGGAAAGGACATGGAGCGCCGGACAGTGACAAGCATCACACTATGAGCGCTGAGCAGGATATCCAACCACTCAACTCCACTCACATGCTCTGATACAGACCTGGCTTCCTTCCATTCTGATAAAGGCAAGAGCTCTGAGCGAACTGCTCCATTGGAACAATAACCATCGCTAAAACACAGGTCATTGATGAGGCTATCTACAGTGGCTTGCGAAAGTATTCACCCCCCCTTGGCATTTTTCCTATTTTGTTGCCTTACAACCTGGAATTAAATTTGATTTTTGGAGGGCTTGTATCATTTCATTTACACAACATGCCTACCACTTTTAAGATGCAAAATATTTTTTGGGGTGAAACAAACAAGAAATAAGACAAAAAAACAGAACTTGAGCGTGCATAACTATTCACCCCCCCCCCCCCAAAGTCAATACTTTGTAGAGCCACCTTTTGCAGAAATTACAGCTGCAAGTCTCTTGGGGTATGTCTCTATAAACTTGGCACATCTAGCCACTGGGATTTCTGCCCATTCTTCAAGGCAAAACTGCTCCAGCTCCTTCAAGTTGGATGGGTTCCGCTGGTGTACAGTAATCTTTCAGTCATACCACAGATTCTCAATTGGATTGAGGTCTGGGCTTTGACTAGGCCATTCCAAGACATTTAAATGTTTCCCCTTAAACCACTCAAGTGTTGGTTGCTTTAGCAGTATGCTTAGGGTCATTGTCCTGCTGGAAGTTGAACCTCCGTCCCAGTCTCAAATCTCTGGAAGAATGACACAGGTTTCCCTCAAGAATTTCGATGTATTTAGCGCCATCCATCATTCCTTCAATTCTGACCAGTTTCCCAGTCCCTGCCGATGAAAAACATCCCCACAGTGAAGCATGGTGGTGGCAGCACTTTGCTTCACTGTGGGGATCGTGTTCTCGGGGTGATGAGAGGTGTTGGGTTTGCACCAGACATAGCGTTTTCCTTGATGGCCAAAAAGCCAATTTTAGTCTCATCTGACCAAAGTATCTTCTTCCATATGTTTGGGGAGTCTCCCACATGCCTTTTGGCGAACACCAAATGTGTTGGCTTATTTTTTCTTGAAGCAATGGCTTTTTTCTGGCCACTCTTCCATAAAGCCCAGCTCTGTGGAGTGTATGGCTTAAAGTGGTCCTATGGACAGATACTCCAATCTCCGCTGTGGAGCTTTGCAGCTCCTTCAGGGTTATCTTTGGTCTCTTTGTTGCCGCTCTGATTAATGCCCTCCTTGGCTGGTCCGTGAGTTTTGGTGGGCGGCCCTCTCTTGGCAGGTTTGTTGTGGTGCCATATTCTTTCAATGTTTTAATAATGGATTTAATGGTGCTCCGTGGGATGTTCAAAGTTTCAGATTAAAAAAATTATAACCCAACCCTGATCTGTACTTCTCCACAACTTTGTCCCTGACCTGTTTGGAGAGCTCCTTGGTCTTCATGGTGCCACTTGCTTGGTGGTGCCCCTTGCTTAGTGGTGTTGCAGACTCTGGGGCCTTTCAGAACAGGTGTATACAGTGGGGGGAAAAAGTATTTAGTCAGCCACCAATTGTGCAAGTTCTCCCACTTAAAAAAGGCCTGTAATTTTCATCATAGGTACACGTCAACTATGACAGACAAAATGAGGAAAGAAAATCCAGAAAATCACATTGTAGGATTTTTTATGATTTTATTTGCAAATTATGGTGGAAAATAAGTATTTGGTCACCTACAAACAAGCAATATTTCTGGCTCTCACAGACCTGTAACTTCTTCTTTAAGAGGCTCCTCTGTCCTCCACTCGTTACCTGTATTAATGGCACCTGTTTGAACTTGTTATCAGTATAAAAGACACCTGTCCACAACCTCAAACAGTCACACTTCAAACTCCACTATGGCCAAGACCAAAGAGCTGTCAAAGGACACCAGAAACAAAATTGTAGACCTGCACCACGCTGGGAAGACTGAATCTGCAATAGGTAAGCAGCTTGGTTTGAAGAAATCAACTGTGGGAGCAATTATTAGGAAATGGAAGACATACAAGACCACTGATAATCTCCCTCGATCTGGGGCTCCACGCAAGATCTCACCCCGTGGGGTCAAAATGATCACAAGAACGGTGAGCAAAAATCCCAGAACCACACGGGGGACCTAGTGAATGACCTGCAGAGAGCTGGGACCAAAGTAACAAAGCCTACCATCAGTAACACACTACGCCGCCAGGGACTCAAATCCTGCAGTGACAGACGTGTCCCCCTGCTTAAGCCAGTACATGTCCAGGCCCGTCTGAAGTTTGCTAGAGTGCATTTGGATGATCCAGAAGACGATTGGGAGAATGTCATATGGTCAGATGAAACCAAAATAGAACTTTTTGGTAAAAACTCAACTCGTCGTGTTTGGAGGTCAAAGAATGCTGAGTTGCATCCAAAGAACACCATACCTACTGTGAAGCATGGGGGTGGAAACATCATGCTTTGGGGCTGTTTTTCTGCAAAGGGACCAGGACGACTGATCCGTGTAAAGGAAAGAATGAATGGGGCCATGTATCGTGAGATTTTGAGTGAAAACCTCCTTCCATCAGCAAGGGCATTGAAGATGAAACGTGGCTGGGTCTTTCAGCATGACAATGATCCCAAACACACCGCCCGGGCAACGAAGGAGTGGCTTCGTAAGAAGCATTTCAAGGTCCTGGAGTGGCCTAGCCAGTCTCCAGATCTCAACCCCATAGAAAATCTTTGGAGGGAGTAGAAAGTCTGTGTTGCCCAGCGACAGCCCCAAAACATCCCTGCTCTAGAGGAGATCTGCATGGAGGAATGGGCCAAAATACCAGCAACAGTGTGTGAAAACCTTGTGAAGACTTACAGAAAAAGTTTGACCTGTGTCATTGCCAACAAAGGGTATATAAAAAAGTATTGAGAAACTTTTGTTATTGACCAAATACTTATTTTCCACCATAATTTGCAAATAAATTCATTAAAAATCCTACAATGTGATTTTCTGGATTTTTTTTCCTCATTTTGTCTGTCATAGTTGACGTGTACCTATGATGAAAATTACAGGCCTCTCTCATCTTTTTAAGTGGGAGAACTTGCACAATTGGTGGCTGACTAAATACTTTTTTTCCCCACTGTATATATTGAGATCATGTGACACTTAGATTGCACACAGGTGGACTTTATTTAAATAATTATGTGACTTCTGAAGGTAATTGGTTGCACCAGATCTTATTTAAGGGCTTCATAGCAAAGGGAGTGAATACATATGCACGCACCACTTTTCTGTTATTTATTTTTTAGAATTTTTTGAATAAAGTTATTATTTTCATTTCACTTCACCATTTTGGACTATTTTGTTTATGTCCATTACATGAAATCCAAATAAAAATCAATTTACAGGTTGTAATGCAACAAAATAGGAAAAACGCCAAGGGGGATGAATACTTTTGCAAGGCACTGTATTCTTTTAAAACACAGGTCATTGATGAGGATATCTATACCTTTAAAACACAGGAAAATTGATGGGCAGTGATACTGATGGGGACGGGCGATGCCATGAAAATGGATGGGTAGTGGTACTGATGGTGATGGGCGGTGCCATGAAAATGGATGGGCAGTGGTACTGATGGGGACGGGCGGTGCCATGAAAATGGATGGGCAGTGGCACTGATGGTGACGGGCGGTGCCATGAAAATGGATGGGCAGTGGTACTGATGGGGACGGGCGGTGCCATGAAAATGGATGGGCAGTGGTACTGATGGTGACGGGCGGTGCCATGAAAATGGATGGGCAGTGGTACTGATGGGGACGGGCGGTGCCATGAAAATGGATGGGCAGTGGTACTGATGGGGACGGGCGGTGCCATGAAAATGGATGGGCAGTGGTACTGATGGGGACGGGCGGTGCCATGAAAATGGATGGGCAGTGGTACTGATGGTGACGGGCGGTGCCATGAAAATGGATGGGCAGTGGTACTGATGGGGACGGGCGGTGCCATGAAAATGGATGGGCAGTGGTACTGATGGTGACGGGCGGTGCCATGAAAATGGATGGGCAGTGGTACTGATGGTGACGGGCGGTGCCATGAAAATGGATGGGCAGTGGTACTGATGGGGACGGGCGGTGCCATGAAAATGGATGGGCAGTGGTACTGATGGGGACGGGCTGTGCCATGAAAATGGATGGGCAGTGGTACTGATGGGGACGGGCGGTGCCATGAAAATGGATGGGCAGTGGTACTGATGGTGACGGGCGGTGCCATGAAAATGGATGGGCAGTGGTACTGATGGGGACGGGCGGTGCCATGAAAGTAACATAAAAAAAGCATGACTGAAAGTAAAGGTGAACATTATCACCCCCACAGCTGGTTGTTTCTCTCCCCGTGTTTCTATACAGTCAGGTGGTTAAATATATACAGTATGTCTGAATGGAAGAAAGGGTGTTAGCAGCTAAATATAGATATATTTTTGTTACCTCTCCATGTGTGATATTAGAAACTGTTCATGAATACACCTCACCATATGCATCCTCTAGACCTTTTCTGTATTTGCTCATTAAAGGCATTATCTGTAAGATTTGCGCACCATCAAAAAGTGAGCCCAGCAACAATAATGTAATCAATGGAGCAAGATGGAAATATTACAGACTATGGCTTTAAGTACTAGTAAACTCCAGACTCACTTTCAGATTCCACTTCCAGGAGTGGTACTATAAAGGTATCTGGCCTAGCAGCTAGTCAGAGGGACTGAGGTTGACCAGGAGTGGTACTATAAAGGTATCTGGCCTAGCAGCTGGTCAGAGGGACTGAGGTTGACCAGGAGTGGTACTATAAAGGTATCTGGCCTAGCAGCTGGTCAGAGGGACTGAGGTTGACCAGGAGTGGTACTATAAAGGTATCTGGCCTAGCAGCTGGTCAGAGGAACTGAGGTTGACCAGGAGTGGTACTATAAAGGTATCTGGCCTAGCAGCTAGTCAGAGGGACTGAGGTTGACCAGGAGTGGTACTATAAAGGTATCTGGCCTAGCAGCTGGTCAGAGGAACTGAGGTTGACCAGGAGTGGTACTATAAAGGTATCTGGCCTAGCAGCTAGTCAGAGGGACTGAGGTTGACCAGGAGTGGTACTATAAAGGTATCTGGCCTAGCAGCTGGTCAGAGGGACTGAGGTTGACCAGGAGTGGTACTATAAAGGTATCTAGCCTAGCAGCTGGTCAGAGGGACTGAGGTTGACCAGGAGTGGGACTATAAAGGTATCTGGCCTAGCAGCTGGTCAGAGGGACTGATGTTGACCAGGAGTGGTACTATAAAGGTATCTGGCCTAGCAGCTAGTCAGAGGGACTGAGGTTGACCAGGAGTGGTACTATAAAGGTATCTGGCCTAGCAGCTGGTCAGAGGGACTGAGGTTGACCAGGAGTGGTACTATAAAGGTATCTGGCCTAGCAGCTAGTCAGAGGGACTGAGGTTGACCAGGAGTGGTACTATAAAGGTATCTGGCCTAGCAGCTGGTCAGAGGGACTGAGGTTGACCAGGAGTGGTACTATAAAGGTATCTGGCCTAGCAGCTAGTCAGAGGGACTGAGGTTGACCAGGAGTGGTACTATAAAGGTATCTGGCCTAGCAGCTAGTCAGAGGGACTGAGGTTGACCAGGAGTGGTACTATAAAGGTATCTGGCCTAGCAGCTAGTCAGAGGGACTGAGGTTGACCAGGAGTGGTACTATAAAGGTATCTGGCCTAGCAGCTGGTCAGAGGGACTGAGGTTGACCAGGAGTGGTACTATAAAGGTATCTGGCCTAGCAGCTAGTCAGAGGGACTGAGGTTGACCAGGAGTGGTACTATAAAGGTATCTGGCCTAGCAGCTGGTCAGAGGGACTGAGGTTGACCAGGAGTGGTACTATAAAGGTATCTGGCCTAGCAGCTAGTCAGAGGGACTGAGGTTGACCAGGAGTGGTACTATAAAGGTATCTGGCCTAGCAGCTGGTCAGAGGGACTGAGGTTGACCAGGAGTGGTACTATAAAGGTATCTGGCCTAGCAGCTGGTCAGAGGGACTGAGGTTGACCAGGAGTGGTACTATAAAGGTATCTGGCCTAGCAGCTAGTCAGAGGGACTGAGGTTGACCAGGAGTGGTACTATAAAGGTATCTGAACTAGCAGCTAGTCATAGGGACTGAGGTTGACCAGGAGTGGTACTATAAAGGTATTCTGGCCTAGCAGCTGGTCAGAGGGACTGAGGTTGACCAGGAGTGGTACTATAAAGGTATCTGGCCTAGCAGCTGTTCAGAGGGACTGAGGTTGACCAGGAGTGGTACTATAAAGGTATCTGGCCTAGCAGCTGGTCAGAGGAACTGAGGTTGACCAGGAGTGGTACTATAAAGGTATCTGGCCTAGCAGCTGGTCAGAGGGACTGAGGTTGACCAGGAGTGGTACTATAAAGGTATCTGGCCTAGCAGCTGGTCAGAGGGACTGAGGTTGACCAGGAGTGGTACTATAAAGGTATCTGGCCTAGTAGCTAGTCAGAGGGACTGAGGTTGACCAGGAGTGGTACTATAAAGGTATCTGGCCTAGCAGCTGGTCAGAGGGACTGAGGTTGACACACTACAGTATTTGGAGGAAAAACAGATTAAGACCGGTGACGATATTACAGTCCTGTGGGTGGCACAGGCATGGCACACTGAGGCACACAAACCGGATTTTACCAAAATACTCAGAATTCAACAATAAAGTCAAGTGACACTTGGTAGGCCCTGAGGCTAACAACTGGGGCCATTGGCTGAAACTAGATTATTGTATCTTGGAATCCATATCAAATATGAAATGCTTTGATTATTAAATGTTATTAAATATGAAATGCTTTGATTATGAAATGTTATTAAATATGAAATGCTTTGATTATGAAATGTTATTAAATATGAAATGCTTTGGTTATGAAATGTTATCAAATATGAAATGTTTTGATTTTAAAATGTTCGCAAATATGAAATACTTTGATTATGAAATGTTATCAAATATGAAATACTTTGATTATGAAATGTTATCAAATATGAATTACTTTGATTATGAAATGTTATCAAATATGAAATGCTTTGACTATGACATTTTATCAAATATGAAAAGTTTTGATTATTAAATGTTATAAAATAGGAAATGTTATGATTATGAATATTATGAAATATGAAATGTTATGGTTATGAAATATTATCAAATATGAAATGTTATGATTGCAAAATGTTATCAAATATGAAATGTTATTATTATGAAATGTTATCAAATATGAAATGTTATTATGATTAAATGTTATGGCCGCTATTATGAATCCTCAGACATCTTGGGACTACTGTCCCTATCACCTGCATTGGGCTATGGCTGGAGCGGGGTGTGTGAGTGTGAGTGTGAGTGTGAGTGTGAGTGTGAGTGTGAGTGTGTGTGTGTGTGTGTGTGTGTGTGTGTGTGTGTGTGTGTGTGTGTGTGTGTGTGTGTGTGTGTGTGTGTGTGTGTGAGTGAGTGAGTGAGTGAGTGAGTGAGTGAGTGAGTGAGTGAGTGAGTGAGTGAGTGAGTGAGTGAGTGAGTGAGTGAGAGAGAGAGAGAGAGAGAGAGAGAGAGAGAGAGAGAGAGAGAGAGAGAGAGAGAGAGAGAGAAACGGGGGAAGGTGATGGTGTAGAATACTTTACTCACCCAAAAGGGATCCTATGAGGATGAGTACCTGGATGGTAGTGGCGAAGTCCCGGTAGGCTTGCTCTGCGATGTAGCGCTGCTGGCCGTCCAACCGCGTCACCTCGTTGGACAGACCGTTATCCCACGGTGTAGGTGTTAGACCAGACCCGTTATGGGGATCAACCAGGAGGTTGGCCGGGGTGAAATTCGCGGTCCCGTCTCTTGCGGTTGGAACCCAACTCCCATCCATTTTAGTTCACCTCAAGAGTGTATTACACTTTCAATTACATCTAAGAAGCCAGTGAACAGCCAGTGAATAGGTTTGAGGTTAGTCAGAAGTGAATACTGGCCGCACTTCACTGGTATGTGCAATGAAGTCAAGATTGATTTGATTTGGAAATTGAGACCTTTTAGAAATTAGGTGTGAGAATGGATTTGCCCTGAGGTGCCAATAGTCCACTTCCCGGCAGGTAAACAGGCATTCCCGCAGAGAGAGGCCAATTTCAAGACAGAATGACATTTATGTTTACATTTACATTTGTCACCTTCTTCTTCTTCAAGTCCACACAGTCAAAAAATGGTTTGGAAAAAACAGGCCAGAATATAGATTCACAATTCCATATGTTTAGATTGCCCAAATATTAAACGTTGTCTTCCCACATCATGTGGTGACATCTCTCAGTTCCACAACCGATGAGCATGCGCTGTCCATGGTGATGAAAAGGGCTATGTGTTGTTAAGAGGTAAACTTCTGTCACACATTCATGTAAACAATACACACCAAAAAACGTCAACCTACATGAAAAACCGACAGGCTACTGACTGACTGACTAGGCTGCAATCATAAGAATTGACATTCTACATCCACATATATAGATGAGGAGAGGCTGTGCCAATATCTAGCCCATCAAGCACGTTTCCATTTCAAGGATTTTGTTCACTCAAAGAAACAAACAATTTGCCCTCAAATATATGAGATTCAGCTATACATACCTTCAATGATTTTTCTTATCGAGTCTACGGACACATTCTCATTGGTTACACCACGAAAATCTACGATTTCCTTCAGCTTCTTGCTCAGCATGCGGTCAGACAGCGGTTTAGACCGTCAGTCCGTTCCATTAGGCTATTGGGAATAAAGGAGAAAACACGTTCATCTGTCTCTCAGTCCGATTGATAAAATATTCTCTCCATGCGCGTCACGGTCAGCTCGCCGCGGTCAGTCAGTCAGTGTGTAATTTGCGGTAGACTCGCTGTGCTTCTGCGATGGGGCCGTGGATAGACGAATATTTTTCCTAAAGATCAGGCATCACACCGGAGTCAAGAGCCCCTCCTCTTCGTGGTTAAAACATGGGCTCTATAGACTCCTTTATAAATATTTGACTGAAAGAAATCTGATGAAATCGTATTTGCAACATGCGCCGAACACAACAGGTAAATTTACCTAACAGTAAAATGCTTACTTAGATTCTCTTTCCCAATGACGCAGAATTCATAATAATAATAATAATAATAACACATTAGAAATAAAACACATAGGAATGAAGCTATATACAAGGAGTACCATAACCATATCAATGTGCAGGGATACCTGGTAATTGAGGTAGATATGTAAAAATCGGCAGGGGTAAAGTGACTAGGCATCATACAACACTAAATAAAGAATAAAGAATGACTGGGGGCAAATGGAAATATAGCTACATTACATTTCATTTTACCATTTGAGCATGTTAGCATACTCATGGATGTCACTGTGCATTTGCATTCATAGTATGTTGCCTAGTCAATTATTCCCCTAATTGTTGTACTAAAATGTAGCACATATGACACTGTGGTCTAGAAGGAATTCCAGAGGCCAAAAACTGCAACTCTGTATTGTTATGTTGCTAGCAAAGCTCCTGATACCACACACAGCTGGGAAATTCCTCTTAAGGATAGCTGAATTCTCTCCCAGGAACACCCAAATAGGAAACATTGAGACCGGACCTGCAACCCTGTCTTCCATACAACGTTATAAGGAATGTTTTCCATTCCACAGACAAAGATCATTTAAATCCCGGTTTCATTTATGTATTTATTGTCAGCTAATCAACTGTTTATCACCTTCTGTCTCTGTTGATGTAGCTCTACTGTGCACAGAGATACAGTACGTATATGTACCATTACATATAAGCAACACACTTTTGCTACATGCAGATATAGCTCATCACCTGAGGCTGAATCACTGATAATGTGTATATCTGTTTAATTGTCTCTGCTCACAGTATGATACACTCTTATTTAAAAAAAAGAGTTATATCGCTTGCTTCATACGGAACCCCTAAAAGTTCTATATAGAACCCTTTTATAGGCAACAAATAATTTTTACGTGTGTTTTTTTATACCTCAAAATCAAACAGCTAAATGATCCATGGTATGACCATCTTAAAACAATTTCATATGTTAGCTTAGTAGAATCCCCGCCCCAACTGCTTCGACTTATTATTACATTGAAGAATAACATGCTTATTGGTAGACTAATTGCAAGTTGGTTCAATCACCATCCTCTTGCGTCACCATGCTGGAATTGCAGTTGTTTTTTAAAATCGGAATGGCAGTAAAACAATTATTTGACCAAAAGGTTCTATATAGAATCCCTTTTGTTATCTAAGACTGTATGTTATTATTAAACACATTATTTCCTCTTGCTTCTAGCATTTATTTTGCAACAGCACAGCTTTGTATGAACCTTGCTGTTTGCCACTCAGACCATGGTAACAATGTTGCAAAATATTAATTCGATCTTCCCCCTGCCACGTGTCGGACGTCAGCTAGACATATTTTTTCTGATCAGGCAAAATCATGCAGCAGCATCATTAATATGGATATAAATGTCAATGCAAAACAGCTGAAACAAATGAAATGGGAACGTTAGCTCATTTCAGAGTTTGATGTGACTGGGTTACTTTTGTTAGCTGTTGTTTTCTACATTCCCTATTACACTCTGGGGTAGGGATAGAACGGGTTCATCCTAGAACCCTTTAATCATTGAAGGGTTCTTCCTATAGCTGGCTTGGCCACTTAAGGACATTCAGTGACTTGTCCCGAAGCCACTCCTGCGTTATCTTGGCTGTGTGCTTAGGGTCGCTGTCCTGTTGGAAGATAAACCTTCGCCCCAGTCTGAGGTTCTGAGCGCACTGAAGCAGGTTTTCATCAAGGATATCTCTGTATTTTGCTCCCTTCATCTTTGCCTCGATCCTGACTAGTCTCCCAGTCTCTGCCACTGAAAACATTCCCACAGCATGATGCTGCCACCACCATGCTTCACTGTAGGGATGGTGCCAGGTTTCCTCCAGACGTGACGCTTTGCATTCAAACCAAAGAGTTTAATCTTGGTTTCATCAGACCAGAGAATCTTGTTTCTCATGGTCTGATAGTCTTTAGGTGCCTTTTGGCAAACTCCAAGTGGGCTGTCATGTGCCTTTTACTGAGGAGTGGCTTCCGTCTGGCCACTCTACCATAAAGGCCTAATTGGTGGAGTGCTGCAGAGATTGTTGTCCTTCTGGAAGGTTCTCCCATCTCCACAGAGGAACTCTAGAGCTCTCTTAGAGTGACCATCGGGTTCTTGGTCACCTCCCTTACCAAGGCCCTTCTCCCCCAATTGCTCAGTTTGGCCAGGCGGTTAGCTCTAGGAAGAGTCTTGGTGGTTCCAAACGTCTTCCATTTAAGAATGATGGAGGCCACTGTGTTCTTGGGGATCTTCAATGCTGCAGAAATGTTTTGGTACACTTCCCCAGATCTGTGCCTCGACACAATCCTGTCTCAGAGCTCTGCGGACAATTCCTTCGACCTCATGGCTTGTTTTTTTCTCAGACATGCACTGTCAACTGTGGGACCTTAAATAGACAGGTGTGTGCCTTTCCAAATCATGTCCAATCAATTGAATTTACCACAGGTGGACTCCAATCAAGTTGTAGAAACATCTCAAGAATGATCAATGGAAACAGGATGAACCTGAGCTTAATTTTGGGTCTCATAGCAAAGGGTCTGAATACTTATGTAAATAAGGTATTTCTGTTTTTTATATTTAATAAATTAGCAAAAATGTCTAAAAACCTGTTTTTGCTTTGTCATTATGGGGTATTGTGTGTAGATTGCTGAGGATTTGTTTTATTTCATCAATTTTAGAATAAGGCTGTAACGTAACAAAATGTGGAAAAAGTCAAGAGGTCTGAATACTTTCCGAAGGCACTGTACATACAAGTGCTAGTTCGACAGCATGATTGTTGACATGCATGCTTTTTTGGGACAGTGGACAATAAAATTAAATAAAGACTTTCTAGTGGATTATTACTTAAACAAACAACCAACTGTAGCCAGAATAAGTCCTGATGAAAGATAACAATTGTCTTCATGTCAAACAAAGCAAACAAACAACATAGATTGTAAGAACATACATTATGATCAGTTTATTTTAAAACCAAACAACAGCTACCTCGTCTCTCAGATTCCTCCAGACAGTCATCAATTGCCCTTAGGCAGCGCTCCTTCATCTCCCACTTTGGTGCCCACTGAAGGATATTAGATGCCATTGGTGCCTACTCTGTCAGGATTTTGTGGTTGGTACCCACCTGGTAGACTTGCCTCATCTCCCATAGAAGCTGAGAGGAGGGGGGAAAAGTGTGACTGATACAAAGTGCTAGCCATTCCTACAAAGAGAGGAATGTATGCTAAACAGACTGGTACCCAGGACTACAAAAGTGCAATTAAACACATTGAAACAACGCTTAATAAAAGATCCTACCCACTTTTGGAAGCTGAAGTGCTGGAAACTTTTCCAGGATCTCAGTAGTCTGGGAACACGCCATGAACATTCTCCTGTAAAATCTCGTCCTGTTAATTTCCTCATGTAAAAGTTTCACATCTGGGCGCACCTTAGTCATCTCTGTGGAGATTTTCTGAAGATGATGAGCCTGGATGCTCCCCACAGTGTATGTCCTCTTCGGCCTATAATGCATTCAACAAAATAATAATAATAATAATATGCCATTTAGCAGACGCTTTTATCCAAAGCGACTTACAGTCATGCGTGCATACATTTTTTTGTGTATGGGTGGTCCCGGGGATCGAACCCACTACCTTGGCTTTACAAGCACCATGCTCTACCAGCTGAGCTACAGAGGACCAAGCACAAATGACACGAGCACATGTGTGTGTGTCAGCACAGAGCCAATGACAGCACACCACCATGGTTAGGCACCAAGTCAAGGGACATGGGCCTGGGGAAATGTAACCATTTTCAAATGCATAAACACTTATGAAAGCAAGGACAGATGTCCATGACGCTGGTATGATGAGTTTCAAACAGATTTTGAAGCTAGACAAATTTGCATAAAAACAAAGAACGGAATGACACTTCCTGGCTTGTGATGATCAGCAGGCATTTATTTGTCATTTATTAATTGTTTGTATATTTATTTCAGTTATAAGAATTAATAGGTGTATGTATCATTTCTTCTAATGACGTTTTAACACAAGGAAATATCCTAGATGCGACACCATATGACTCGTATTAATTACAGCTGGCCTAGTTATATGTACAAGCTGGCTCGGCTCAGTCATGTGACGTGTGGCGCTTCCTGCCAGACCCTGTCACAGCGAACTTGACCCTTATTTTTTGCACCTTCTCGTCATGGATCAGTGGGCGCCTCTCTCCCTTCTTAAATGTATTTTTTAAAGACTGAAGCAAAGCGTCCTATAACCAAGGAATAGTTAACTTGGTGCTTCTGAAATTAATTCAGTTTTTGTACATTATGAAACATACATACTCTATTTCTCTGCACTTACATAACCAGAACCAATGTTTTCCTTTATGAAGAGATTTCTGGTGACAAACAGGAAAATAACCTCTGTGTATTGTTTGCTGCTAGGATACCTTGGGGGGAAATATATAATTAGTGAAACCTTTATTATTAACATTGCACATTATGTTTGGTAGGCTACATAATAGTATGTCCATTTTACAATAAAACCTACAATAATGCAGTTGAATTACATAGTTTGGCTGCTGACTGTGTCATACATCACCTGAATGAGTATCGTTTTAAATTTGGTTCTTTGAGGAGCCAAAAGGTCAGGGTCTTTTGCCTGATGTGCATCGCTAAGAGCCAATTTATGCTTGATCCGAAAATGTGGTCGGAGGCGCTGTACGGACGGTGTGACGCAATTGCGGAGCCTCTGGAGGCACGCAGAGGCCAAATGGAGCTCCGTGCCGCATCACCGTGAGCCTCTCAAATGTTGTAAGAGGCTCCGCATTGACTTGATTGGTTGACGGTAGGTGAGGGAGGGAGGGTCTATATAAACACAAACTCACTTCCTTGACAACTTCCTTCACAACCGCTCTGCACTGCTCCCGCGAAGCGCAATAAGTATGAATGCCCTGACTTCTGCAGAGGCCATATCACCGTAAATGCTGCACGGCCTATGCAGACGTCGGATTGACCATGCAGCTCCTTTAAGGCCGTTGGGGAAGAGGAGTGCAGGCCCCACTCCTTGCTCTGCTTCCAGGAGCAGGTGCTTGAAGATTGCTAGGTGAAAAAAAAAATGCATGATCAGTGAGATTCAGTTTTGTAAATCAGTGTTGAACAGACAGAAAATATATATTTTCCCCCAGAACTGTGCTATCATCACAGCACATACTGTACAGTCTCAAATCACATTGTATTTGTCACAGACACGTGTTTAGCAGGATGTTATTGCGGGTGTAGCGAAATGCTTGTGCTTCTAGCTCCGGCAGTGCAGTAATATCTAACAAGTAATATCTAACAATTTCACAACATATACACAATCCACACAAATCTAAGTAAGGAATGGAATAAATGTAAAATGTAATGTAAATGAATAAAGAATATATACATATATGGACGAGCAATGACAGAGCGGCATGGACTAAGATACAGTAGAATAGTATAGAATACATGATATACATATGAGATGAGTAATGCAAGATATGTAAACATTATCACAGCATATACTGTACAGTATATTATTATTATTCCTATTCTCAGACGTAGAGGATTTTTAATTCCTCCAAGCACTTTAGGAATTGTGCTTGGATCTTCAACGAGGGGAGTAGACGATCAGTCATCCTCTCTGTCAAAATCTTTAACGTCGCCCCGTCTCTCATTCTCTATATAAAAATAATACACAAATATTAATATTTGCTAAATCAAAACTAGCTGTTTGAATGTTCTTATGAATTGCTGAATACCATTCATTAGCAAAAAAAATGGTACACCTCACATTTTCCTATTGGCCTGTGGTGTGGAGTGCTGAACTGGTCATCACTGTCATCTGTCCTGTGGGTGATAATCTGCTTCGTCCCCTGGCTTGAAGGCAACCCACTTCCTCGTGTCTTGGACGTTGTAGACACGTACTGTAGGTGTTCCTCAAAATGTGTAGCTGTATACACACGTCCACAGACCAGCCATTGGTCCGAGGACTTAAGTACATGAAGGACCTTGACAAAAAAGTGGGATATCTTCTGCATGCACTATATCAAGGATAAAAACAATCTCCAACTTTGTATGTGGTGCTGTCAACTATGATTCTGTTATTTTTTTCGAGACAAGTGATCAGTTCTTTCAACTGCCTGAAGTCTTGAAAAAGACACTTCTGTACATGTATCAGGTGATACATCAGTGGCAAATGTTGCTATTCTGAAATTCCACACTGGTGCATCTGGTTTCTCTTTGCAAGTGAAAGAGTAATATTCTGGAAGTTGCATACAACAGATGATAGGCGTTTGAAATACAAAATGTTTGGCCTCAAACCGAATGCCCAAATTCACTAATAAGGATAACACACAAGATAGTGCTCTTCGGGAGTCCATTTGCCTGGGAAGAGGATCTGGAGCTCTGTCAAAAACTCAGAGAGCACTGAGTACGCTGCTGCTACTCTGTTAATTATTTATGCATAGTCACTTTAACTCTACCCACATGTACATATTACTTCAACTACCTCAACTAGCCGGTGCCCCCCGCACATTGATTCTGCACCGGTACCCCCTGTATATAGCCTCCCTACTGTTATTTTATTTTACTTCTGCTCTTTTTTTCTCAACACTTTTTTGTTGTTGTTTTATTTTACTTTTTTGTTAAAAATAAATGCACTGTTGGTTAAGGGCTGTAAGTAAGCATTTCACTGTAATGTCTGCACCTGTTGTATTCGGCGCATGTGGCCAATAAAATTTGATTTGATTTTGATTTCAGTAAAGGTGACCAAGCCAACTGGACTTGATTTGTGGGGCTAAGACAATGTCACAAATCCCCCCCCAGAGAAGCAGGTACAGATGCCAGTGAGGGCTATCTTGGGGAACAAAGCTGCCGATCAGAAGAGGCAGAAGACGGAAGAGAGTCCACTTCCCCACTGCTTTCCCTGGAAGAACAGCATCATGGAGAGGTATATTCTTCCTGTCATTCTGGCCCAAGCGAAATTCTTCCAATCGAGATTTGAACTGCTGAAGGCTCACAGTTTTCTCCCTGTGGAAATGTTGCAGTATCAACTTAGTTATGTGTGGAATGGTGCCCTCCAAAACATCATGGGGAAACGTGTCAGAAACCACAAAGGTGTGGTAATTCATCAACAGGACAGGGTACCGTCACACCATAGAACGTTTTTTTTCTATCTTGGGTGGTCCAAGTGACCCTTTGTGAAGGGCAGCTGTGCGCAACACACAGGAATCTTCATCTATGTGGGTTGTTATGTCCTCATGGTGGCACAGACAGTACCAGCAAATTCTTCTATTGCTGAAGCCAGTGGAGAATCCAGCCAGAGAGTGAGCAGAGAGGTTGTCCGACGCGATAGATACAAGTGCCCCTTTGATTATATGTTGTTCGCTGTCAACGTTGACAGTGGTCTCAGAATAGATCCATATCCATATTTCTGAACAAACATATTTCTTACAAGAATGGCAACATGGATATAGTTTTGACCTATACTTTGGGGGGATGATTCACAAGAACAAAAAAATAAAAAACTCAATATTTTGTGCTTCAACTTCCTTGGTGGATTGGTATGAGCTAATAGTGCCCAACTGGGTTGGTAGATGCCAGTGGTGCCCAACTGCGGGGCCAGTCTCTTAGCTAGGATGGGGTGTTCAAAGGTGAATGTGAACAGAAAATATTTGGAATTACGATCTAGCAGTTATATTAGCCCTGCCTGAGAAGCATTTGAGGCCCATGTTTCACCCTTGGACCTTAGGGAATTCCTCTTTGGTCTGATGGTAGCTGCAAGGGTTTCTGATGTGGAAGGCCAGGGTTCGAATCCCTGCAGTGACAGACACATGAGAAACTCTAAAAGATAAGAGTTTTCAAAAGTAATAATGGTCTGATAAAATGTGCTTCTGCTGGACACTTAATATAAATGTGTCTTAGATATTTCATGACTAAGACAAGTTGAAAAGATCATTGTGCAGTCTTGCTGATATTGGTGCCGTTTGATAGAATGCCAGTATCAAATCCTGACTGATTGGGCTGAAACTTTATTGGGTCAAACTGGTTTTCTCAAACAATGTTTGGAAATAAACATTGCTACATTTAATTCTTAACTATCAAATGCTATAATTAGCATATGAGTTATGTCTCACAAATCCTAAATCATAAAATGGATCCATTGAAAGAAAGAGAGCCTTTGCACCTACATAGAAAGGTTTACTAAAAGATGAACAGTTAACTCCAATAATGTACGTTTTTATTTTGAAATCAACAGTACTAATAGTCAGGTATGCTGTGGCCTGTATGCTCCAGTGGTCAGTGTTGCTGATTCCAGAATCAACATGGGTTTGAATCCAGTCAACTCTGACTCCCTTCAACTCTCCTGTATGTTAACTCCAAAAATGACATTTTTATTTTGAAATGAACAGTATCAGGTAATGTTTATGAAATAATCAGTACTGTAGTCGGCCCCCATTTCGACCCATGAGTCTCTGTTTCATTCCTAGCGAATGAAACAGAGACAACAAAATTGGACTTCTGGAAACAATGGGGCAAACTTTAGAAGATTAACTTGATCAGCTAGAAAACAGATTGAGACAAAATAATATGAGAATATTGTCCTTACCGGAGGACGAGGAAAAAGGGGACCTGATACCGGAGGAGCTTGGCGTGGATGTGTCAACGGAGGATCTGGAGCGATGCCATCGGATTGGCGTGAAGCAGAAGAGCACTAAATACCCTCACATGGTCATTTAAGCTGTGGAACTATCAGACCAAAGTCAACATTCTGAAGGCACAGGGGGGAAAGGAGATCAAAGGTCCGGGGCCAGTCCATTTGATTTGTCCAGGACCTGTCGGCTAGACTGAGGAAAAAAACGGAAGCAATTATTTTTCGATCAGACAGTCACTGGAGGAAAAAAATAATCAAGTCTCAACTCTGATTCCCGGCAGTACTGTGGGTGTGGAAGGGAACACAGAGAATGGAGTTCACAAGCGCTGATGAAGCCCTGAACAAGCTACAGGAAACCTTTCCAGTTGAAAGAGAACCCAGTGCCCTGAGGAGAAGGCAGAAGCAGAAAAATACAGATAAGCACACTATGCCACATACAGTGATGCCCAAGACCAGCTTATCGTAAATTGAGACAATATTCCTTCCCCCTCCCCCCAATACAATTTAGACTCTATTGTCCCCCAAGTAACTGTTCTTCTCTAGGAAGTAACGATAGAATTAGCCGATGCCAATGAGATACATGGACACTAAAAATACAATATAAAAAGAGGAAATATAGCATGTAAGTCAATCATTGTCAATAATTGGATGCGTGTATGTGGGCGAGGGGGTGTGAGTGGGTGAATGTGTGGGTATGTGTCTGTGCATATGAAAGGGAGAGTGAGGGAGGGTGAATGTGTGGGTCTGTGTCTGTGCATATGAAAGGGAGAGTGAGGGAGGGTGAATGTGTGGGTCTGTGTCTGTGCATATGAAAGGGAGAGTGAGGGAGGGTGAATGTGTGGGTCTGTGTCTGTGAATATGAAAGGGAGAGTGAGGGAGGGTGAATGTGTGGGTCTGTGTCTGTGCATATGAAAGGGAGAGTGAGGGAGGGTGAATGTGTGGGTCTGTGTCTGTGCATATGAAAGGGAGAGTGAGGGAGGGTGAATGTGTGGGTCTGTGTCTGTGCATATGAAAGGGAGAGTGAGGGAGGGTGAATGTGTGGGTCTGTGTCTGTGCATATGAAAGGGAGAGTGAGGGAGGGTGAATGTGTGGGTCCGTGTCTGTGCATATGAAAGGGAGAGTGAGGGAGGGTGAATGTGTGGGTCTGTGTCTGTGCATATGAAAGGGAGAGTGAGGGAGGGTGAATGTGTGGGTATGTGTCTGAGGGTGGTTTTAACCTTTAACCTTCCAGACTTGGAATTGTATCAATTCGCTACCCAGGGCTTTTACTCGTGAAATATAGTTAAATGCACTAAAGAGGAACAATGGGTACATATTGAAGATGCGAATGCTCAGCCCCAGAATCTTTTTACGTGTCTATTTTCAAAGGATAAAGCTAAGAACATTAACAACTTCATAGTTAAGAACACTATGACAATATGGAAGAAAATTAAACATATTTCACAAGAACCAATATCACTCCCTAAAAACACAACCTTATGGAACAATCCTTGGATAGCTTTTCAGAATTCACTGATAAATTGGTCCACATGGAAAACTAATTGACTTGGTAACAGGAAATAAATTGATTTACATAATAGAATTCAAAAGTAATTTTGGACTGATCAATGTAGAAAGTTTCAAATACATGCAACTTAAAAATGACATATCACGAAATTTCGATTTGAAATCTTTTGGACATCAGAGCAACCTTGAGGGAATCTTATTTGAGTCAGAGAAGGATATTCATATGATAGGGATGATATACCAAACCTTACAGAGAGCATATCCAACTGACAATCTCTTTGAAAAAAATATAAACTATTGGAACCAAGAATTAAAAAGAACTGATGTTGGCACAAGATAGAAGGAATGTTGCAGCATAACTTACGTAATTACAGTTAACGAAGATTTACGCTTAATCCAGTATAAACTAATGTATAGAATGTATTATACAAGAGACAAAATTCACATATTCTACAACACAACGGTAGAGTCATGTCTCAAGTGTAAAACTAATGATGACTCAATAATCCATGCTTTCTGGGAATGCTATGAAGTCAGGAATTTGTGGGCGGAGCTAGGAAGTTGGCTGTCAGAAGTATTACAATGTAAATTTACTTTTAATCCATCTGTCTGCATATTTCAAGACATGGCATATGGGGGTGTAGTGAGATACCCGATGGGCTGGACTATTCCCTTCTCATCACTCATCTTGAAAAAAGGTATACTATAAAGTCATCTATTCCCTGTGAAGTGTATCTGGACCTTGCTATAATGCACTTTAAATATTTGATCTATTTACATTTACATCATTTAGCAGACGCTCTTATCCAGAGCGACTTACATTTTTCATACTCCCCCCGTGGGAATCCAACCCACAACCCTGGCGTTGCAAGTGCCATGCTCTACCAACTGAGCTACACGGGAGACCTTGCTATGATGCACTTTCAATACATTTTGAATTGCTGGGGAGAAGCCGGATAATCTGAGAGACATTATAGCTGTGTGGGATGGGTTACTAGAGTAGCTGTGTGGGATAGGCTACTAGAGTAGCTGTGTGGGATAGGCTACTAGAGTAGCTGTGTGGGATAGGCTACTAGAGTAGCTGTGTGGGATAGGCTACTAGAGTAGCTGTGTGGGATAGGCTACTAGAGTAGCTGTGTGGGATAGGCTACTAGAGTAGCTGTGTGGGATAGGCTACTAGAGTAGCTGTGTGGGATAGGCTACTAGAGTAGCTGTGTGGGATAGGCTACTAGAGTAGCTGTGTGGGATAGGCTACTAGAGTAGCTGTGTGGGATAGGTTACTAGAGTAGCTGTGTGGGATAGGCTACTAGAGTAGCTGTGTGGGATAGGCTACTAGAGTAGCTGTGTGGGATAGGCTACTAGAGTAGCTGTGTGGGATAGGCTACTAGAGTAGCTGTGTGGGATAGGCTACTAGAGTAGCTGTGTGGGATAGGCTACTAGAGTAGCTGTGTGGGATAGGCTACTAGAGTAGCTGTGTGGGATAGGCTACTAGAGTAGCTGTGTGGGATAGGCTACTAGAGTAGCTGTGTGGGATAGGCTACTAGAGTAGCTGTGTGGGATAGGCTACTAGAGTAGCTGTGTGGGATAGGCTACTAGAGTAGCTGTGTGGGATAGGCTACTAGAGTAGCTGTGTGGGATAGGCTACTAGAGTAGCTGTGTGGGATAGGCTACTAGAGTAGCTGTGTGGGATAGGCTACTAGAGTAGCTGTGTGGGATAGGCTACTAGAGTAGCTGTGTGGGATAGGCTACTAGAGTAGCTGTGTGGGATAGGCTACTAGAGTAGCTGTGTGGGATAGGCTACTAGAGTAGCTGTGTGGGATAGGTTACTAGAGTAGCTGTGTGGGATGGGCTACTAGAGTAGCTGTGTGGGATAGGCTACTAGAGTAGCTGTGTGGGATGGGCTACTAGAGTAGCTGTGTGGGATAGGCTACTAGAGTAGCTGTGTGGGATGGGTTACTAGAGTAGCTGTGTGGGATAGGCTACTAGAGTAGCTGTGTGGGATGGGCTACTAGAGTAGCTGTGTGGGATAGGCTACTAGAGTAGCTGTGTGGGATAGGCTACTAGAGTAGCTGTGTGGGATAGGCTACTAGAGTAGCTGTGTGGGATAGGCTACTAGAGTAGCTGTGTGGGATA
Organism: Coregonus clupeaformis; assembly: GCF_020615455.1. Lineage (NCBI taxonomy): Eukaryota > Metazoa > Chordata > Actinopteri > Salmoniformes > Salmonidae > Coregonus > Coregonus clupeaformis. The sequence goes on along the minus strand of NC_059224.1, from coordinate 3,178,845 downwards.
GGCTACTAGAGTAGCTGTGTGGGATAGGCTACTAGAGTAGCTGTGTGGGATAGGCTACTAGAGTAGCTGTGTGGGATAGGCTACTAGAGTAGCTGTGTGGGATAGGCTACTAGAGTAGCTGTGTGGGATGGGCTACTAGAGTAGCTGTGTGGGATAGGCTACTAGAGTAGCTGTGTGGGATAGGCTACTAGAGTAGCTGTGTGGGATAGGCTACTAGAGTAGCTGTGTGGGATGGGCTACTAGAGTAGCTGTGTGGGATAGGTTACTAGAGTAGCTGTGTGGGATGGGCTACTAGAGTAGCTGTGTGGGATAGGCTACTTTTGCTCTGACATGCACTGTCAACTGTGGGACCTTTATATAGACAGGTGTGTGGCTTTCCAAATCGTGTCCAATCAATTGAATTTACCACTGGTGGACTCCAATCAAGTTGTAGAAACATCTCAAGGATGATCCGTGGAAACAGGATGCGCCTAAGCTCAATTTCGAGTCTCATAGCAAAGGGTCTGAATACTTATGTAAATAAGGTATTTCAGTTTTTTATTTTGTAAATTAAAATTTGCAAACAAGTCTAAAAGCCTGTTTTCGCTTTGTCATTATGGGATATTGTGTGTAGATTGATGAGGATTTGTATTTATTTAATCCATTTTTAAATGAGGCTGTAACGTAACAAAATGTGGAAAAAGGGGAAGGGGTCTGAATACTTTCCCAAGGCACTGCATGTTCAGGGAACTGCCCTTTTTCTAGGCCACAAATTGATTTTGACAAAATAATCTGTGTGGCCCTCCGTTGATTTCTAAATCCCGACGTGGCCCTCGAGCCAAAAGGTTTGCCCACCCCTGGTTTAGAGGCTGCTAAGGGTTGGTTCTGAATGACAAAGGCTATTACTGCTGAAATGTTGGTGCAGGTATAAATCACAGGAGCAGCCTGTACACTGTGCATATTTGTCTTTCTTTATACACATGTAAAGCCACACACAGGGGGAGAACCGTGTGATCCGCCTAACAGACCTTTACATCTGGAAATAATGTTATTGTTCCAGATAAAAAATTATGAAAACGTGGTGCAGAGAGGCAGTAATTGGTTCCTGGTGGTGTCTCTGTCTCTCCTGCAGAGCTCTCTGTTCTGAGCTGCAGCCAACATAACTGACAGTCCACAGGGAGGGACACTCTCCCTGACACTTACCAGTCCACAGGGAGGGACACTCTCCCTGACACTTACCAGTCCACAGGGAAGGACACTCTCCCTGACACTTACCAGTCCACAGGGAGGGACACCTACACTACCTCCATTTGTTCATCTCTCTCTCTCTCTCTCTCTCTCTCTCTCTCTCTCTCTCTCTCTCTCTCTCTCTCTCTCTCTCTCTCTCTCTCTCTCTCTCTCTCTCTCTCTCTCTCTCTCTCTCTCTCTCTCTCTCTCTCTCTCTCTCTCTCTCTCTCTCTCTCTCTCTACATCACTGTCTGTCTCAGTAGCCTTCTCTCTGTAAAGCAAAGTTATGTGAACTTGGTAGGACCAGTCAACAGTTTGGAAACTTTATATTATTAATTATTATTAGGGTGATCCTATATGTGGTGAGGAGTGACACTCAATAATGGTTGGCAAATGTTGGATAGAATTAGCTTGCAAACAAGTATATTCAGTGAGTTCAGATAGCAATGGGCCACTCACGGGCCGTTTGCTATGTGAACCCGGTACCGCAATATTAAATACTTTGAATCAACTCTCCATGTAAGTGTTTAACTATTCTCTTACTTGATACCAGAAAACTCATCATAACAGGCATTTAACATGGAATTAAGCAACATTAACAAATGTCTTCACACCGTAAAATCATTTATGATCTTAAAAAGGCATATAGTATGGTATGTCCCACAGCAGACCAAATAACACCAACTATTGTTAACAGATTCCAGTTCAATAAAGCACAGCAGCACACTCACAGGTTCATTCATCATACTCGTCTCCTATTGGATATTTTAGTTGCGTTCCAGGCTGACTACATTGCATTAACCAATGGTTGTGTGCCACGTCATCGACTAAACTGTCGGGCATCAGATTACTATATGATAATAATATGCCATTTAGCAGACGCTTTTATCCAAAGCGACCTACAGTCATGCGTGCATACCTTCTTTTTTTTTTTCTTTTTTTTTTTGTGTATGGGTGGTCCCGGGGATCGAACCCACTACCTTGGCGTTACAAGCGCCGTGCTCTACCAGCTGAGCTACAGAGGACCACCCATGATATGATATGATGTGGTTAGCTGATATGTTAAATATCTATCCAAACGTTGAGATCTGGCAGGCGTCTGCAAAGAACACAGCCATTCTCTTAGTGTTACAGCCTGGCTTTGGCTTTCTGGGCAGTGTTGCTGCTGTCCTTCAGGTGTGTCCTGAAGAACTCCTGGACCCTCCTCCACAGGTCCAGCTGAGCCTCATGGTTGGCTTTAGCCTCTCCCCCAAACACCACCACTTTACCCAGCACAGCATGGAAGCCAGAAGGGTAGTGGGGCATGTAGGGCACCTCCAGGAAATGCCCCGCCCTGGGGTACGTCACCACCTCAAAGTTCTCCTTCCCATGATGCCTCAGCTGGGCGGCGGCCTGCTGGGCGAAGAGACAGCTGTTCCAGTTCATGTCGTCCTCAGAGGCAGCGAAGAGGAACCTAGAACCGGAACGTTCTATCGGGATCACGGAACCGCGGTTCCTTTCTGTTGTCTGAGCCGGAATGGTGTCTCGGATGTTGAGAAGGCTGGACGGTGTGAGGGTGATGTTCTCTAGGACAGGCATGAGGGGAGGGATGACGAGGTCTTTGTAGTGCAGTGGTATCATGACATTAGCGTTGCAGCCATTGATCCAGGCTGTCGCTGAGACGCCAGAGAGAAAAGAGGCCATGGACAGAGCCAGTTCGCCACTCTTAGAGATGGACAGGATTCCTATTCCTGGACCCTGGACCTAAAGGAAAATACAATAATATGCCATTTAGCAGACGCTTTTACCCAAAGCGACTTACAGTCATGTGTGCATACATTTTTGTGTATGGGTGGTCCCGGGGATCGAACCCACTACCCTGGCGTTACAAGCGCCGTGCTCTACCAATTGAGCTACAGAGGTTTGCTAAGAGACTTAAAATCATTACAGACAATCAAAGTAAACTGGTTTTGACAAAGCAATAAATAGAGGATTAAACTGAACACATGAAGAGTGTTATGATGTTATGTTGCCAGTGTCATGAGTTTGGCTGTTTAGTTGATATGATGTGTAGACAAACAGCAGCCACTAGATGGCAGCAGTTACACAGCTAACAAAATATTGAAGTCCAGTGAGAGGAACCTCAACGTGGCATTTTCTTTTGATAGAACAAATAGGCCATATTCACGACGCGTAAGAGTGCTCGACATTATATGGACACGAAGAGCCTGATCCTAGATCAGCACTCTTAATCCGAGATGCTTTATGAATACGGGCCTTGCACACCTTCCTACACCAACCTGTGGCTGTCTCCTCAGGAATGTGATGGCCTCTTCAAAGTACTCCAGGTCTAAGTTTTTGGACATGGTTTTGGGCAGGTCCTGGAAGCCATAGTAGCCCAGCGCCAGAACCACAAAGCCTTTGTTAGCCAGCAGACTGGCCCGGACCTCGGATATACCTCCACCCAGAGTATACACATCCAGTATACCAGGAAATGGACCTGGCCCTGAGGGTGGGGAAATAGGAGAGGGGGAAGAGGGATACCTAGTCAGTTGCACAACTGAATGCATTCAACCTAAATGTATCTTCCGCATTTAACCCAGCCCCTGTGAATCAGAGAGGTACAGGGGGCTGCCTTAATCGACATCCACATCATTGGTGCCTGGGGAGCAGTTGTTGGGGGTTAATTGCCTTGCTCAAGATTAATGTGTGTGTAATGGTGATTCAAACCTGCGACCTTTCGGTTACTGGCCCAACGTCCCCTGCCAAGAAATAGCGAGAGATTGATAAATGTATGTACATTCTGTTTTGTGTGTCTATGATGCAAAGTTGTGTAGCCTAATACAAAGCCCTATACTACAAGTGTAATTTTTGTTTTTCTGAGGAGGACTCACAACATAATGTTAAGCACACTTTCAAGCATCTGTGCGAGATAAAAGATAGATGAGAGAAAGATGCGATAGGAGAGAAATTAGAAACTACATACAATTCAGAAATGCATGACGAAACTGGGGACAAATGCAATAGAAAGCTTGTTGTTGTTGTTGTTGTTGTTGTTGTATTTATCACATTAATGGATAAACCAAGCCTACACAACTAACCCGGTGGTAGAAAGAGGGTTCCCCGAATTCTCCCATTTTTCAAGCCCAACGGTATCCTCCTCATCCCTTCCGTCATGAACTGCCTCTCGTTGGTCTTTGATGCCAAGATCTCACCTGTGTCCTCATGCAGCGCGTCTACATCAACCATAATTGAACCCAACACATTATTTTTCAATAGTCTGCTGTGTGGAGTCTCGGGCGTCATGGCCCAAAACAAGCCCATGGGTTCAACTCCTGTATAACTTCCGCCCAACGAGGGAGAGAGGCACAGGTCCACCTGTCCTTTAGAATCTGCGGAGTACAGAGCGGAAGCTCTGAAGATGATCCCTTTATCGTCCCTGAGTTTGGACCGCAACCCCACTTTCTGGTGCGGAGAAAGCCCATCTACCTTCACGTGCACCGGTTCGTCGAAGAAACAGCGAGGGCTGGGGAGAAGCCGGACGCGAACCTGTTGCGAAATCGACCGCATTGATGTTGTGTGAAACCGTAGAAACGATGGTTTTGTTTTTGAGAGAACATCCCGACACCACCATTGGGCAAACATGACTCCAACTATTTTTATTTTATTTCCAAAAGAATGCCAGCAACTACTACCGTCGCTGCACTTTGTTCAGTATTTTTCCGTTGCGATACTTTCAGCTATAATATTAACTTGACACAGCCTCCAAGATAACAAACCGTTGTTTTCAAAGTCATCTATTTAAGATCAAATGCGTCGATTCGTGGGGGCTGACAGCTTGATCGTTTCTTCTTCTTCTTCTTCTTCTTCTTCGTGGCATCCAATAAATGTTGCTTTACCGCCACCTACTAGACTGGAGTACAACTCCCTTATACTTTGCCTGAAAAAATTAATTAAATAAACAAATCCCTACCATCTAACACTACACTCACAAAAAAACAATATATATATATATCAAATAACACCACCCTACTCCACTATTTAAATGTATTTAGTCCTACTTCAGGCCAACAGCCTGAAAGGATGGAACACCACCACTTAACACACCCTGTAACTCTTCTGATGTCAAGTCTTGCACACCCAAATACCTCTCTGCAGCTGCCACCACAACCTCTATTTTCTGCGACTTACGTTCCATCCCTGCAGTACAGTTGATAACCATTGCTATTAATGCCAAAAATCCAATCATACTGAAACATATATCACTTGTTGGCCTATCCCTCTGTACTGGTACAGATCTACTACTCACACCACTCCTCTCAGGACCCATCTTCATGTACTTTCTTCACTGCCTCAGCATATGACAACTTCTGCACAACTCTAACCCTGGAAACCTCAACCTGCCTCTCTCGCACGGGACATTTCTGATCCCTAGCCCCATGGGCACCGCTATTATTAACACATACCACTACTTTCCCCAATGCTACACATTCCTTCTCACACCTAGGAACCTCCCTCCTACACACTGCTGCCACATGCCCATAAACTTGACACCTGTAACAACGTAATGTATTCTTCCTTCTTCTTCTGTGGGTTTTATGGCGGACTACAACCCAAAAAGGTGTACAGTGGGGGAAAAAAGTATTTAGTCAGCTGCCAATTGTGCAAGTTCTCCCACTTAAAAAGATGAGAGAGGCCTGTAATTGTCATCATAGGTATACGTTAACTATGACAGACAAATTGAGGAAAAAAAATCCAGAAAATCACATTGTAGGATTTTTAATGAATTTATTTGCAAATTATGGTGGAAAATAAGTATTTGGTCACCTACAAACAAGCAAGATTTCTGGCTCTCACAGACCTGTAACTTCTTCTTTAAGAGGCTCCTCTGTCCTCCACTCGTTACCTGTATTAATGGCACCTGTTTGAACTTGTTATCAGTATAAAAGACACCTGTCCACAACCTCAAACAGTCACACTCCAAACTCCACTATGGCCAAGACCAAAGAGCTGTCAAAGGACACCAGAAACAAAATTGTAGACCTGCACCAGGCTGGGAAGACTGAATCTGCAATAGGTAAGCAGCTTGGTCTGAAGAAATCAACTGTGGGAGCAATTATTAGGAAATGGAAGACATACAAGACCACTGATAATCTCCCTCGATCTGGGGCTCCACGCAAGATCTCACCCCCGTGGGGTCAAAATGATCACAAGAACGGTGAGCAAAAATCCCAGAACCACACGGGGGGACCTAGTGAATGACCTGCAGAGAGCTGGGACCAAAGTAACAAAGCCTACCATCAGTAACACACTACGCCGCCAGGGACTCAAATCCTGCAGTGCCAGACGTGTCCCCCTGCTTAAGCCAGTACATGTCCAGGCCCGTCTGAAGTTTGCTAGAGTGCATTTGGATGATCCAGAAGAGGATTGGGAGAATGTCATATGGTCAGATGAAACCAAAATATAACTTTTTGGTAAAAACTCAACTCGTCGTGTTTGGAGGTCAAAGAATGCTGAGTTGCATCCAAAGAACACCATACCTACTGTGAAGCATGGGGGTGGAAACATCATGCTTTGGGGCTGTTTTTTCTGCAAAAGGACCAGGACGACTGATCCGTGTAAAGGAAAGAATGAATGGGGCCATGTATCGTGAGATTTTGAGTGAAAACCTCCTTCCATCAGCAAGGGCATTGAAGATGAAACGTGGCTGGGTCTTTCAGCATGACAATGATCCCAAACACACCGCCCGGGCAACGAAGGAGTGGCTTCGTAAGAAGCATTTCAAGGTTCTGGAGTGGCCTAGCCAGTCTCCAGATCTCAACCCCATAGAAAATCTTTGGAGGGGAGTTGAAAGTCCGTGTTGCCCAGCGACAGCCCCAAAACATCACTGCTCTAGAGGAGATCTGCATGGAGGAATGGGCCAAAATACCAGCAACAGTGTGTGAAAACCTTGTGAAGACTTACAGAAAACGTTTGACCTGTGTCATTGCCAACAAAGGGTATATAACAAAGTATTGAGAAACTTTTGTTATTGACCAAATACTTATTTTCCACCATAATTTGCAAATAAATTCATTAAAAATCCTACAATGTGATTTTCTGGATTTTTTTTTCTCATTTTGTCTGTCATAGTTGACGTGTACCTATGATGAAAATTACAGGCCTCTCTCATCTTTTTAAATGGGAGAACTTGCACAATTGGTGGCTGACTAAATACTTTTTTTCCCCACTGGATTGCAGCCTCCAACTGTACAGGTTGAAACCAAAACAAGGTAAAAAGAAAATCCATACGTAATAGGGAAACTAACTTAATCCACACAAATAAAAATAGTACATTGACAAAACAAAACTCCCACTTCTTCCTTCTTTCAAATCTCTGTATCTCCCTTCTCAGGCATCTTGCTAGTTCCTCATTCAGGAGCGTGTTCCTACATGCACACTAGCGCCCGAGCCGGGAAGAGCATTCCAGCACCAGCTAGAGCAGGGTTGTGGATCTTGATTAGTGAGGGAGGGGAAATCTGCAGGCAGGAAGCACCACCACACAACCACAGGTAACCATAGCCACAGGGAGTAGGGGTGCTGAGGGTGCTGCAGCAGCCCCTGATCAATTACAGAAAAAATTTATATAATAATAATATGCCATTTAGCAGACGCTTTTATCCAAAGCGACTTACAGTCATGCGTGCATACATTTTTTGTGTATGGGTGGTCCCGGGAATCGAACCCACTACCTTGGCGTTACAAGCGCCGTGCTCTACCAGCTGAGCTACAGAGGACCACCAAATATAAAAAGTGTATCTATTTTAAAATCCCCACCAAATTAGTGCACTAGGCCTTTATTGCTCTTGTATTAGCAGAGAAAAATACTTGTCAGCAGAGCGGGGAGAATCCCCCCCTTCCCCTTTGACAAAAAACTTCCTCTGCACCCCCACCCCAAAACATCTTCCCTCAGCCATGCTGTAAAAATAAAGAACATTTGTCTGAATGTAAATTATTCTGGACAAAGACAACTGTGCTCTAGCTTCTTCTATATGTGCACCTCATTTTCTGTTTAACACAATGCAATCACACAACTTGACGCAGCCATAGCTTGGTAAAATCAGGTGTACTCTGGGAACTGTAGTCCTCTTAATTCAGCAATTCACCAAAGTGTTTTTTGATTTTGCTTTATTTTTTAGTTCTTGAAGACTGATCACACCAAAACAAAAAGACAACGGTTAATCAGACTTTGGTGTAGGCTACAGTACGTTTTGGGATGCAAGAGAAGCAGAGACCATTTGAAAGTCAACGCTGTCTCAGTCTGCCTTGCAAGATGGTCTGGAGTATTTGTTTAAATCCAGCTCATGCAAACAATAACAGTAAAAATAGAATGACAAAATAAATAAAATCCATAACATTTATATTTGATCAATACTCTAGATTTGGAGGGCCACTGTACATACTAGTGACAACTGGAAACCAGAATAGTATTGTGCCTGTGAGAGGAAGCTACTAGAACAAGGTTCCACAAATGGAAACCAGAATAGTATTGTGCCTGTGAGAGGAAGCTACTAGAACAAGGTTCCACAAATGGAAACCAGAATAGTATTGTGCCTGTGAGAGGAAGCTACTAGAACAAGGTTCCTCAAATGGAAACCAGAATAGTATTGTGCCTGTGAGAGGAAGCTACTAGAACAAGGTTCCTCAAATGGAAACTTGAATTTGGCCCGCGGGTGGTTTTAGACCCCTTGACTTTTTCCAAATTTTGTTAGGTTACAGCCAATACACAATACCCCATAATGACAAAGCAGAAAATCTTGTTTCTCATGGTCTCAGAGTCTTTAGGTGCCTTTTGGCAAACTCCAAGCGGGCTGTCATGTGCCTTTTACTGAGGAGTGGCTTCCGTATGGCCACTCTACCATAAAAGGCCTAATTGGTGGAGTGCTGCAGAGATAGTTGTCCTTCTGGAAGGTTCTCCCCATCTCCACAGAGGAACTCTAGAGCTCTCTCAGAGAGTGACCATTGGGTTCTTGGTCACCTCCCTGACCAAGGCCCTTCTCCCCCGATTGCTCAGTTTGGCCGGGCGGCCAGCTCTAGGAAGAGTCTTGGTGATTCCAAACTTCTTCCATTTAAGAATGATGGAGGTCACTGTGTTCTTGGGGACCTTCAATGCTGCAGAAATGTTTTGGTACCCTTCCCCAGATCTGTGCCGCGACACAATCCTGTCTTAGAGCTCTACGGACAATTCCTTCGACCTTACGGCTTGGTTTTTGCTCTGACATGCACTGTCAACTGCCTTTCCAACTCATGTCCAATCAATTGAATTTACCACCAATCAAGTTGTAGAAACATCTCAAGGATGATCAATGGAAACAGGATGCACCTGAGCTCAATTTCGAGTCTCATAACAAAGGGTCTGAATACTTATGTAAATAAGGTATTTCTGTTTTTTATTTTTAATAAATTTGCTAAAATTTCTAAAAACCTGTTTTTGCTTTGTCATTCTGGGGTATTGTGTGTAGATTGCTGAGGAAATTGTTTTATTTAATGCATTTTAGAATAAGGTTGTAACATAACAAAATGTGGAAAAAGTCAAGGGGTGTGAATACTTTCACGGGATTTTCTTTATTTTACTATTTTCTACATTGTAGAATAATAGTGAAGACATCAAAACTATGAAATAACACTTATGGAATCATGTAGTAACCCCAAAAAGTGTTAAACAAATCAAAATATATTTTATATTTGAGATTCTTCAAATAGCCACCCTTTGCCTTGATGACAGCTTTGTACACTCTTGGCATTCTCTCAACCAGCTTCATGAGGTAGTCACCTGGAATGCATTTCAATTAACAGGTGTGCCTTGTTAAAATTTCATTTGTGGAATTTATTTCCTTCTTAATGCGTTTGAGCCAATCAGTTGTGTTGTGACAAGGTAGGGGGGTTTACAGAAGATAGCCCTATTTGGTAAAAGACCAAGCCCATATTGTGGCAAGAACAGCTCAAATAAGCAAAGAGAAACAACAGTCCATAATTACTTTAAGACATGAAGGTCAGTCAATACAGACATTTCAAGAACTTTGAAAGTTTCTTCAAGTGCAGTCGCAAAAACCATGAAGCGCTATGATGAAACTGGCTCGCATGAGGACCACCACAGGAATGGAAGACCCAGAGTTACTTCTGCTGCAGAGGATAAGTTCATTAGAGTTACCAGCCTCAAAAATTGCAGTCCAAATAACTTCACATAGTTCAAGTAACAGACACATCTCAACATCAACTGTTCAGAGGAGACTGCGTGAATCAGGCCTTCAAGGTCGAATTGCTGCAAAGAAACCATTACTAAAGGACACCAATAATAAGAAGAGACTTGCTTGGGCCATTAGACCGGTGGAAATCTGTCCTATAGTCTGGAGTCCAAATTTGAGATTTTTGGTTCCAACCGCCGTGTCTTTGTGAGACGCGGTGTGGGTGAATGGATGATCTCCGCTTGTGTATTTCCCACCGTAAAGCATGGAGAAGGAGGTGTTATGGGGTGGGGGTGCTTTGCTGGTGACACTGTCTGTGATTTATTTACAATTCAAGGCACACTTAACCAACATGGCTACCACAGCATTCTGCAGTGATACGCCATCCCATCTGTTTTGGGCTTGGTGGGACTATCATTTGTTTTTCAACAGGACAATGACCCAACACACCTCCAGGCTGTGTAAGGGCTATTTTACCAAGAAGGAGAGTGATGGAGTGATGCATCAGATGACCTGGCCTCCACAATCCCCTGACCTCCACCCAATTGAGATGGTTTGGGATGAGTCGGACCGCAGAGTGAAGGAAAAGCAGCCAACAAGTGCTCAGTATATGTGGGAACTCCTTAAAGACTATTGGAAAAGCATTCCAGGTGAAGCTGGTTGAGAGAATGCCAAGAGTGTGCAAAGCTGTCATCAAGGCAAAGGGTGGCTATTTGAAGAATCTCAAATATAAAATATATTTTGATTTGTTTAACACTTTTTTTGCTTACTAAATGATTCCATATGTGTTATTTCATAGTTTTGATGTCTTCACTATTATTCTACAATGTAAAAAATAGTTTAAAAAATAAAGAAAAACCCTTGAATGAGTAGGTGTATCCAAACTTCAAAAGTTTGGATACACCTACTCATTCCATGGTTTTTCTTTACTTTGAAAACTCCCTCTTATTCCTTCTTTCAGTTCTCCATATCTCTCTTCTCCGGCTTTAGGGCCTGAGAGGGTGGTACGGCTTGTGACAATATTCCATGTAACTCCTTCGCCGATAAATCTTTCAGCCCCAGGAACCTCTCCGCCGCTTCCACAATGATTTCTATCTTCCTGGACCTTCTCTCCACCTTGGCAGTGCCATTTATCACCATAGCTATAAAGGCCATAAAGTCCACCTTCTTAACCTTTAAAACGTCTGGATCCTGCTGGTGAAAGGCAACCCCTGCAGCCTGCAGTGAAGGCCTATCCACCACCATGGACTCTTCAGGAGCACCATTCAAACCCTCAACCCTTTTAACAGCTGCTGTATATGATATGCTCTGGGTAGCCCTAACTTTGGCCACCTCATTCTCTTTCAAGCTTGTGGGGCATCAGCTCATTTACAAACCGTACTCCTACAAGATACGAAGTTACATTCTCATCACTGTACTCTACTTTGTTCCGTTTTCCTTTCTTTTGGACAATATTCAAATTATCCTTGATTCTATCGCCATTAGATTCAGAATCCACTTCATCATCCGCTTCCGCCATTTTTTTCCGTCCGACGTTCTATCCTGCATCTACCCCTAGCGTGACTTCCTCTTCTTCTTTGGTCTTCCGCCATCGTATTTAGTCCTCAAACTTGAACTCGATATATGCCATTTAGAAAATGAGGCCTTTCCCATGAACAAGAATACGCGTCATCACTCTCCCTCATCTGATTGGTCGAGTAGGCGGGCCTTCTGACTTTGGGTTTTTGGTAACTAATGACGACCTGGTATTGCTCGTCGCCATAATATTTTCCTGGCTGAAAATAAGTACAAACGGCTCATTAGTAAATTCACTCTGGCTATTTACTGCGATTTCAGAACACACTCATGTGAGTGTGCCAGAGCGCAGAATAACTGATGCATTTACGAACGCTCAACATCAGTTGAATAAGGCCGGTGCCAGTAAACGTCGGCAAAAAAAAACGTAAATTGATGCCATTATCATAGTTACAGTCACCAACGCTCTGGATAACATGAAAACAGCCTAACCAGCTCCGCTAGGGCGAGTAAAATGGTCAGAGTGAGATTTTTGTCTGGAAGTAGCCAACCTTAGCCTGTTAGCTTGGGTGCATGACAGCAGTTGTTAGGTCAGAAAGCTGAGATAAACCCTACTCCTCGGCCAGAGCGTCGCACTATGGCATTCCAGAGTGAATTTACGAACACACCCAAAGTTCACACCAATGATTTATAGATACACTAGATGATTTCCAGGTGTCGCTGTTTTGAAGCCAACCGCGCCTCCATCTTGGCACTCCCCCACCGTCGTAAAACATATTTTGGAAGCTATAGAAATGCATTTACTAATGTCTACACTTGTTTTTGCTATATGTATTCTATTACAGACACCTTCATGCATATTTTTACATTATATTATGTGAGCTAAACATATAAATAAAATATATATTTTTTAAATCCTTAAAGTATAAAAATATCTTATAATTTTTGGAAAGTACTAATGTTACTCTCCCCACTACAACAAAAAATTACTTAAATGCATGTAATTTTGTCCTTGAAAAATGTAAATGAAATACTGTAGGATTGCATTCATTCCTACGGAAGACTGCTTTTCAATGGAGTGCCAATATGGCCGACCTGTGGCTTCAAAGCCTCTCCTCAAATATGTTTTATACCTAAACCAATATGGGCCATGGCCTGTCGTTTCCAATGGGAACAAATGAGCCATAGTGGGCAGAACAAGCAAGGAGGTGGGCACAGCCAAGCACGAGCTAGCGAGATCCTATTGGCGTGTTCTAGCTCATCTGCATATTTCCGTTAGGGAACGCCTACTTTGTGATGTGCGCGTTGTGCAATAACTCAATTCGCCTTTGCGCTCCTAAACTACACGATTAAAACAAACTTTTGCAAAGGTTAAAGTTTACAAACCTTAGTCCACTCTGTTCATAACAGATTATAGTTTTGGAAACAGAAAACTGCATTGAGATCAAACGTTTCATCAATGAGAAAATATGCAAAAAAAATCCATATTTGGTAGTGAGTGGAAACACCAAGCGGATGCTTCACATTTAAACATCCAGTGAAATATCTGTCTCGTTGTTCTCGCTGTGCTCTCCTTGTCCAAAACATAGGGTGCGTTCGTAAATTGCCTCCAGTGTATCAGAGTGTGCTGAGTCGTTCGTAAAATTCAAAGCGTTGTCAGATTGTCCTTTAGTAAATTCGGAGCGTTCAGAGCGCACACTGGACGCTCTGGAGGAGGAGTAGGGTTGATCCGAGCGTTCTGACCTCACAACGGTAGTCAAGTACTCAAGCTAAAGTCTTGTTTTGTATGCTTTGTACAAAATAATAAAATGCAGGACGACAGGATATTTATAAGCGCCGCTCTTTATTAACTCGCTATAACTGGCATGTTCATGTGTCTCCGGCCATGATCATCTTTAGAATGACCTCGCCACCTGGGTGGTCTTAACCAATCATAGCACAGTATGATATGACAGTAGAATGCATCCAATTACAATTCAGTATGCTGACACATATGAATATTACATCCCCCTTCTTTAAAAAATGTTTATAAAAATATGTAGAACAATAAAACGTTTCTTTTGAATACATGCTCTGTAGTTTGAACTCGAGGTAAGTAACCATTTAAACTGCACCAACTGCATCAACATAACAGACTGAAACAATGATTCAGCATACTGTTACTTTTAGAACAAATATTTCTCAGCAACTCAGCTTTTCACTGTAGCAATGACATCTCAACATATCAAACAAATACCATACCAAAGCATTTCATGTTAACTTTCAATAACAAGTTTACAGTCCGGAACTCTTTTAGGGCAGCGATCCGCCTACACCCGTTGACATTTCACAGGTCTAGGACAGCTCTAGGCTTGACCTCTCTTCCTGACCTTGTGTGATATGAAGCTGAGCATGCTTCTGTGTCGGTCAACAGTTCTTGTGGTGTTGCAGGTAAGTATGGTGTATGTTGTGTTGTGTCTGTGTTTAGTCCACCCCGTTCTCTTTCAGGGGAACAGTTCATCTCGTCAGTGCGTTGTTCTTTTGTGTTCAGTAGGTGACGACGATTGCGGCGGTACACCGCTCCTTCTGCGGTGCGAACGTGATATGAACGTTCAGTGTCAGCTGGTTGGATGACGACTGCTGGGAAGGATTGAGCGAAGTCTGCGGCTCATCAACAGCTGGGCTGGTGATTTGAAGTTGTCAACTGGAGTGTTGCGGTATTCAAGGAGACTGAGGTAGGGGTCTCTCTTGTCTGCTTTTGCTTTGTCCATGAGTGATTTAGCGATCTGCACAGATTTTTCAGCAAGGCCATTACTTTGAGGGTAATGTGGGCTTGTGGTGACGTGTGTGAACTCCCATGCTTTTGTGAAGGATTCAAACTCATTTGATTTGTAACAGGGCCCATTGTCAGATATTAAAGTCTCTACAATGCCATGCCTGGCAAAGGCTGCTTTCAGCTTGTGTATCACAGCTGCAGATGTGGTGCTGTGAAGCTTGTCGAGTTCGAAGTACCTGCTGTAGTAGTCCACTGTTATAATGTAGTCCTCGTTGTTCCACGTGAACAGATCGGTTGCCACGACCTGCCAGGGTCGGTCTGGGATACGGTAAGGTAACATTGGCTCTTTGGCGTTTGAGGGTCGTCGTTCAAGACAGGTGGGGCATTTACCCACCATGTCCTCTATTTGTTTGCACATTCCGGGCCAAAACAAAATGTCCCGTGCTCTCTGTTTGCACTTTTCCATGCCCATGTGTCCAGCATGGATCTTTGTCAAAATCTCTTCTCTGAGACTGGTAGGAATGATGATTTTCTCTCCTTTGAAAATGAGTCCGTTGATCTGTGATAGTTCGTCATGATGGTTCCAGAACTCTGAGACGCTCTGAGGGCATTTTCTCCTCTCCTCAGGCCATCCTGACTGTATGACTTTCCTCAGCTGTGTGAGTTGTGTGTCTTTTTCTGTTTCTGCTCAGATCTCCTTCAGTTTTGTGTCACTAACTGGTAAGTTGCTGTACACAGTGTGCACCTGCATGTCCATGCCTTCACTGAGGCTGCTGTCCTTGTAGGTAAGAAACTTCCTGGAGAGTGTGTCTGCGACAGGGATGTCTTTGCCTGGACGGTGAGTGATTGTGAAGTCGTATTTTTGTAGTTGAAGGATCATTCTCTGTAGCCTTGGCGGGGCTGCGGCTAACGGTTTCCTCATGATTGACTCGAGGAGCTTGTGGTCTGATTCCACAATGACTTGTCGTCCATAGACATACTGATGGAAACGCTTACATCCGAACAGAAAGGCGTACAGCTCCTTTTCGATTTGAGCGTAGTTGATTTCACAGTCTGTGAGAGATTTGGAAGCGTAGCCGATGGGTTTTCCTTCTTGCAGTAGCACTGCCCCTAGTCCATACTTCGACGCGTCCACCTGGAGTCTGAGCTCTTTGTTGGGGTCGTAGTAGGCAAGGATTGGTCCTGGTTCTCTCGTGATCAAGTCTTTCACTTTCTGGAAAGCGATGTCGTGTTGCTTGTCCCAGAGGAACTCACTGGACTGCTTTAGCAGCTGACGCAGGGGTGCATTAGCATTGGTGAGGCTGGGTGCGAACTTGGCTAAGTAGTTGACCATGCCAAGCACGGTTTCCAGCTCTGCGCGGTTCTTTGGTGGCTCCATTTCCTTTATGGCTGAGATCTTCTGCGGATCTGGCTTGATTCCATTCGCTGTGAGAAGATGTCCGAAGTAGCTGACCTCTGTAGCGCCAACTGTGCTCTTCTCGGGGTTGAGCCGGACTCCTCTCTCGCGGGACCTTTGCAGCATCGCGCTGAGGTTTCTGTCGTGTTCCTCTTTGGTTCAACCATAATAGACAAGGATGTCGTCCACAATTGCCAGGACTCCGTCGAGGCCTTCGTACACCTCGTCGATCTTTCGCTGAAACTCGTCTTGGGCTGAGATAATCCCAAAAGGCAGGCGACGGAACCTGTAGCGTCCAAACGGGGTGTTGAACGTTGTGAGCTTAGATGACTCTTCTGTGAGCTTGATAGCCCAGTAGCCTGATCTGGCTATGTCGATAGCTTTGTCCGGCGTTAGCTCTGATCCAACATTCAAAAGTTTCTCTCTCACTCGCGGTGAGTGTATTCCAAATACAATACGGTCCCTGACCATCTCATCCTTGTTTGCATAATCACAGTCTTTCACAAGCAGACGCAGCTCAGTGACAAACTGTTCAAACGATTCGCTAGCGCCTTGTACTTTCTCATGGAATTTGTACCTAGCGAAAATTGTATTGGTCTTTGGCACAACATATGCTTCAAAACGATCGTACTATGTTTTCAGTACCTTTGATTCAGCCTCGGTAAGTGTCCATGTGTTGTAAATGTCTCTCCTTTTTTCACAGATCCAGAGGAGCAGGTAGCTGCACTTT
Source organism: Coregonus clupeaformis (assembly GCF_020615455.1). Classification (NCBI taxonomy): domain Eukaryota; kingdom Metazoa; phylum Chordata; class Actinopteri; order Salmoniformes; family Salmonidae; genus Coregonus; species Coregonus clupeaformis. The sequence goes on along the minus strand of NC_059224.1, from coordinate 3,162,040 downwards.
TCCTCTTCTCCTCTTTCCTTCAGAGGACCCGTGAACATCAGCTCCACATGCTGTTTGAACTTACGCCATGCATCAGGTAGATTTGTAGACCCCGAATCCATTCGAGGTGAAGGAACTCCAGCAAAATCCATCTTTTAGTCCTTTTACTCTGACACCATGTCTTGTTTTGTATGCTTTGTATTGTACAAAATAATAAAATGCAGGACGACAGGATATTTATAAACGTAGCTCTTTATTAACTCGCTATAACTGCCATGTTCATGTGTCTCTGGCCATGATCATCTTTAGAATGACCTCACCACCTGGGTGGTCTTAACCAATCATAGCACAGTATGATATGACAGTAGAATGCATCCAATTACAATTCAGTATGCTGACACATATGAATATTACAGCTAACTGGCTAAAGTTGGCTAGCTTGCTAGCTACTTCCAGACACAAATGAGTAACACAACGAGAGAACACGTCACTCTGACCATTTGACTTACCCTAGCAGAGGTGGTTAAGCTGTTTTTATGTTATCTAGAGCGTTGGTGACTAACTGTGATGCTGGAAACAATTTAATAACGGTATTTTTTTTGCCGACGTTTATGGTCACCGGTCATATTCAACGGGTGTTGCGTGTTCGTAAATTAATCCGTTATTCTGCGCTCTGGCACACTCAGACGAGAGTTCTCAGAAATCGGAGTAGCTAGCCAGAGTGAATTTACGAACGCACCCATATTATCTGCAATCCAAGGTCTATCTATATATATATTTACGTCATTGGTTCACACAGGATATTATGGACCCGCCCCGCCCCTCTCGCGGTCAAGCTATCCGCTTGGGCCAAGTCACCTGCCTGCTAGCCTGGGCTTCACTGAGTAAAACAATTACTGTGGTATATATACAATTATGAGATAGAGCCAATTGTATAGCCAATTTGATGCTGAATGAATGTCCATCTTCATTCTAGAGTCGTAGAATAAAGATAGCCTGACCGCTGTCTCTGCTACTGGTTCCCATGGAAACCGTACGAAAGCGAGGCGGCTGGCCTGGTATGGCGCTTGCTAGCTAGCTAAAGTATTTCCGCTTACCTCTCTGCTCGCAGTGAGAAAGAAAGAAACGGGCTAGCTAGCTGTTGGGACGAAGCGGAGGAAGCGACAACACCGCAGAAAAGACGCTTATTCGCGATTAAATAATAAATACATTGGAGGATAGTCTGGCTATTTGAGTCCATGACCAGAGTGTGAGAACGGAGAGGAGGGCTTGAAGGTAGCCTTTTCGTTGGTAAGTGTCTTCAATCTTATGTTTTTCTCAAGCTAGCTTTACTGTAGCTAGCTAAGCATACGGCATCTCTCTGGCTTTTGCCACCGCTATGGAGTTCTCCCTCTGTCAGTATGCTGCTTCTGATATCGGCCTCCTTGGCTTGGGCCTATTGTCTATGTTCTGAACCTGTGAAAAACAGAAACCAATGTTACTAACTACTGTAGGTAATACTATTGTCATTTAAGTTACCATTTGTCTATTAACTGCCTTATACCAGTGTGAGCTCAACAGTCTAGGACAAGGTTGGCTAGTAGTTAGAGCTAGCTATTAACTAGTGAATCTGTAATTGCTAGGCTATTTGAACCGTCAAAGGCTATTTGAACCTTGAAAGTTGTTGGAAACCAACAATGACATACATGCCTGTCAGTGGGTATGCTGCCACAACAGAGAGAGAGGGAAATGACGGGCAAGAGCCACTGCAATGAGGAAGGAAACCCGTTGCGTTGTGGATGACGATGCCTAAGTGAAATAGATAACGATAGCTACCATAATACCTAGCTACCAGTATAGTAATACCATATACACCTACTGAGAAGCAGTGGATAAAATACATAAAAGCAGTGTGATTACAGTATACAGCTGCCCATCCCTTTAAATGGGTGGTTCTACAAAAGACTTGAGACTATTTTGTTACAATAACCTTTGTCTAATATACTAGATAATCAACTTTGTACAGTAGTTAAGTTATTAGTTACAGTGGTACATTGTGATAGTGGTCATGTTATGGCTGTAGTATTGGCTATCAATAATCATATTTCCCAACATTATAACTTTGTGTCCTCCTGAAATGCAAGCAGATCACTAACAATGCATTTCAACCTATAGTGAGTACTACATTGTTGTCATCTGCTAGGTCTGCTACACTTCATCATAGCTGTTTTGTGAAACATTGTTGCAATGTATCCGAATGTTAAACTGATTACAATGTATCAACATGTAGACTAGTTTGACGCCCGCGGATATGTGACATTTTGGAATAGATTACAGTGTCGGCTCTGCTCTGCTCGGTGTTTTATCCAAGCATCAGCGAATGTGTACATATACAGTCGGTCGGGTGCACTGCAATCAGTACAGCTGCACGTGTCGGCGCGTGTGACTCGGGCCGTTGAAGTATCAGCTGTACTATGAGGTGGCATTTGGCCAAGTTTACTAGGCTCAGTTAAACAAAACAAAAATCCGTTTTCTTTTTCTATTTTTTCCCCTCCAAAGTGTAAATGCTAAACTTAAGCATTGTGGTTATATATCATAGCCCGATTAACATAAGGGCTCATTACAAAGCAATTATGACAACAAAATAGGCAAGAAGTACAGTTTGATCTACTTCATCCCAAAAAAGGTAAATGTCTCTCTCTCTCCTGCAGTAGCACAGAGGGATGCCCCTGCATGGCTTTACACCACATAATGGCCTCCATAACAAAGGGTCTTTCTTTCTCTGCTTCCATGCAACACTCTCTCTCCATTGTTTTTACAATGGTGTTTGTTCTTCACTGGTTGCCCTTTTCTTGTGGCAACAGGTCACAAATATTGCTGCTGTGATGGCACACTGTGGTATTTCACCTAATAGATATGGGAGTTTATCAAAATTGGATTTGTTTTCGAATTCTTTGTGGGTCTGTGTAATCTGAGGGAAATATGAGTCTCTAATATGGTCACACATTTGGCAGGAGGTTAGGAAGTGCAGCTCAGTTTCCACCTCATTTTGTGGGCAGTGTGCACATAGCCTGGCTTCTCTTGAGAGCCAGGTATCCCTACAGCAGCCTCTCTCCATAGCAAGGCTATGCTCACTGAGTCTGTACATAGTCAAAGATTTCCTTAAGTTTGGGTCAGTCACAGTGGTCAGGTATTCTGCCACTGTGTACTCTCTATTTAGGGCCAAATAGCATTCTAGTTTGCTCTGTTTTTTGTTAATTCTTTCCAATGTGTCAAGTAATTCTCTTTTTTGTTTTCTCATGATTTGGTTGGGTCTAACTGTGTTGCTGTCCTGGAGCTCTGTGGGGTCTGTTTGTGTTTGTGAACAGACCCCAGGACCAGCTTGCTTAGGGGACTCTTCTCTAGGTTAGTCTCTCTGTAGGTAATGGCTTGGGAATCGCTTCCTTTTAGGAGGTTGTAGAATTTAACTGCTCTTTTCTGGATTTGGATAATTAGCGGTTAAAGTCATCATTCTGCTCTGCATGCATTATTTGGTGTGTTACTTTTTACCCTGAAGATGTTTTTTCAGAATTCTGCATGTAGAGTCTCAATTTGGTGTTTGTCCCATTTTGTGAATTCTTGGTTGGAGAGCGGACCCCAGACCTCACAACCATAAAGAGCAGTGGGTTCTATAACTGATTCAAGTGTTTTTAGCCAGATCCTAATTGGGATGTCAAATGTTATGTTCCTTTTGATGGCGTAGTAGGCCCTTCTTGCCTTGTCTCTCAGGTCTTTCACAGCTTTGTGGAAGTTACCTGTGGCGCTGATGTTTAGGCAGAGGTATGTATCATTTTTTGTGTGCTTTAGGGACACAGTGTCTAGATGGAATTTGTATTTGTGGTCCTGACAACTGGACCTTTTTTGGAACACCATTATTTTTGTCTTACTGAGATTTATGGTCAGCACCCAGGTCTGACAGAATCTGTGCAGAAGATCTAGGTGCTGCTGTAGGCCCTCCTTGGTTGGGGACAGAAGCACCAGATCATCAGCAAACAGTTGACATTTGACTTCCGATTTTAGTAGGGTGAGGCCGGGTGCTGCGGACTGTTCTAGTGCCCACGCCAATTAGTTGATATACATGTTGAAGAGGGTGGGGCTTAATCTGCATCTCTGTCTCACCCCACGGCCCTGTGGAAAGAAATATATATTTTTAGCCAATTTTAACCGCACACTTGTTGTTTGTGTACATGGATTTTATAATGTCGTATGTTTTCCCCCCCAACACCGCTTTCCATCAATTTGTATAGCAGACCCTAATGCCAAATTGAGTCAAAAGCTTTTTAGGGATCAACAAAGCATGAGAAGACTTTGCCTTTGTTTTGTCAATTAGGGTGTACAGGGTGAAATACAGTGGGGAGAACAAGTATTTGATACACTGCCGATTCTGCAGGTTTTCCTACCTACAAAGCATGTAGAGGTCTGTAATTTTATCATAGGTACACTTCAACTGTGAGAGACGGAATCTAAAACAAAAATCCAGAAAATCACATTGTATGAATTTTAAGTAATTAATTTGCATTTTATTGCATGACATAAGTATTTGATCACCTACCAACCAGTAAGAATTCCGGCTCTCACAGACCTGTTAGTTTTTCTTTAAGAAGCCCTCCTGTTCTCCACTCATTACCTGCATTAACTGCACCTGTTTGAACTCGTTACCTGTATAAAAGACACCTGTCCACACACTCAATCAAACAGACTCCAACCTCTCCACAATGGCCAAGACCAGAGAGCTGTGTAAGGACATCAGGGATAAAATTGTAGTCCTGCACAAGGCTGGGATGGGCTACAGGACAATAGGCAAGCAGCTTGGTGAGAAGGCAACAACTGTTGGCGCAATTATTAGAAAATGGAAGAAGTTCAAGATGACGGTCAATCACCCTCGGTCTGGGGCTCCATGCAAGATCTCACCTCGTGGGGCATCAATGATCATGAGGAAGGTGAGGGATCAGCCCAGAACTACACGGCAGGACCTGGTCAATGACCTGAAGAGAGCTGGGACCACAGTCTCAAAGAAAACCATTAGTAACACACTACGCCGTCATGGATTAAAATCCTGCAGCGCACGCAAGGTCCCCCTGCTCAAGCCAGCGCATGTCCAGGCCCGTCTGAAGTTTGCCAATGACCATCTGGATGATCCAGAGAAGGAATGGGAGAAGGTCATGTGGTCTGATGAGACAAAAATAGTGCTTTTTGGTCTAAACTCCACTCGCCGTGTTTGGAGGAAGAAGAAGGATGAGTACATCCCCAAGAACACCATCCCAACCGTGAAGCATGGAGGTGGAAAAATCATTATTTGGGGAATGCTTTTCTGCAAAGGGGACAGGACGACTGCACCGTATTGAGGGGAGGATGGATGGGGCCATGTATCGCGAGATCTTGGCCAACAACCTCCTTCCCTCAGTAAGAGCATTGAAGATGGGTCATGGCTGGGTCTTCCAGCATGACAACGACCCGAAACACACAGCCAGGGCAACTAAGGAGTGGCTCCGTAAGAAGCATCTCAAGGTCCTGGAGTGGCCTAGCCAGTCTCCAGACCTGAACCCAATTGAAAATCTTTGGAGGGAGCTGAAAGTCCGTATTGCCCAGCGACAGCCCCGAAACCTGAAGGATCTGGAGAAGGTCTGTATGGAGGAGTGGGCCAAAATCCCTGCTGCAGTGTGTGCAAACCTGGTCAAGACCTACAGGAAACATATGATCTCTGTAATTGCAAACAAAGGTTTCTGTACCAAATATTAAGTTCTGCTTTTCTGATGTATCAAATACTTATGTCATGCAATAAAATGCAAATTAATTACTTAAAAATCATACAATGTGATTTTCTGGATTTTTGTTTTAGATTCTGTCTCTCACAGTTGAAGTGTACCTATGATAAAAATTACAGACCTCTACATGCTTTGTAAGTAGGAAAACCTGCAAAATCAGCCGTGTATCAAATACTTGTTCTCCCCACTGTACGTGGTCTGTTGTACAGTATTTTGGTAAAAAGCAAATTTGACATTTGCTCAGTACATTGTTTTCACTGAGGAAATGTAGGAGTCTGATTTGTCTCCACTTTTGTGGATTGGGGTGATCAGTCCTTGGTTCCAAATATTGGGGAAGATGCCAGAGGTGAGGATGATGTTTAAGTGTAGCCAATTGGAATTTGTGGTCTGGTATATTTTATAATTTCATTTAGGATACCATCAACACCACAGGCCTTTTTGGGTTTGTATTTTGTCCTCTAGTTCATTCAGTGTAATTGGAGAATCCAGTGGGTTCTGGTAGTCTTTAATAGCTGATTCTAAGATTTGTAATTGATCATGTGTACGTTTTTTTGTGGTTTGTTCTTTGTTATGGAGCCAAAGGTATTGGAGAAGGGATGTATTCATAGATCCCTGTTTTGGATTAATAACTATTCATGTTGTTGTTTGTTTAGTGTGTTGCAATTTCCCCCAGAAGTGGTTATATTCTATGGATTCTTCAATTACATTGAGCTGATTTCTGACGTGCTCTACCTTTTATTTTTTGTTACATTTCTGTATGCCGAGTCCTCTTCTACTGTCCAGGGTTCCCATGGTCATGAAAATCCTGTAAAAGTCATGGAATTTTAAAATGGTGTTTTGCAGGCCTGGAAAAGTTTAGGAAAATGATCAAATCTGAAAAGTTTAGGAAAAGTCATGGAAAATAATTTAATACATTATTTTAATGTAATTTTATTTAGGCACAGTTTTTAAATATTTTATCAATCAAATAATCTGTGTTTGCGCACATAACCAGCATAGTGTGAGACAAGGGGCTCATTTCTCAAGGAGAGAGAGACAGTCGGACATTACAGCAGGTAGGCCTATACAATATGATAAAATATTAATTAGACAGCCAATTCAAAACATATCTTGGACCCTATAGTTAACTGTTCATTATGTCCCCAAAAAATTTTCAGACACTCGCGAATAAGGCCATACAAAGTTGACTTACTTTTTTGAACAATTCACATGATTCATTTTTAAACAATTATTTTTGACTAAATTAATGATTCACTTCGTCATTGTATTAGTTGGGATTCGGTTAAATCGCAATGAATCGAATCATGTGAATCAAAATAATTTGTGAATCGTGAACATTCATTTTAGGAAAAAATATTAGACGTAGCCTTTCTTTTGAATTATGTGGTTTCAATAGATGCTAGTCAGCCTGCAAAGTAAACACTTCTAAACAGGGCATAAAATTAACACCTGTCACCCGCCAAATGCAGGTAGATTTAGGTATTGGCGGGTAAGAATATCTATTTTACCAGCCACGTTGGCGGGTTGGTCAATTTGCAGGGCTCTACAGTGCGAGCATTACATTTGCGAATAAAAATAGTCAAGTGAACAATGAGCACATGCGCAACTTCCGATTTATTGTAGAAAAATGCTGCAGTAGCTGTTTTGTTTCATAGTTGCTAATCCTACAATGAAATGCAAATCCTATATCCCACCTCAGGCAGCAACCCTGCAGGCCCTGCAAGCCTGGCAGGAGAGCTGTGTGCTCTGAGTGAAATGCTGATAGATGTATTTTTGGAGGCGCTGTGCACAGGGACAGAAGTTTGTCTAATTAACTCTGAAGTCTACAAAGTGAGACTTTGTCCTCGTGTTGCTTGGCTATTTACATCATTTTTTTCGCAAGCTCGGTTGTTTTTCAACGTTAGTTTGAGTCTGCCGCTTCAACTGATAGCGAAGAGATGCCCGAGTCAGATCCCAAATCTCACAGACACACACCTGACAAGACTCAAGTGGCCCCATTACCACAGTAACCTCCCGCCCTTAAAGGGGCAGTTGAACATTTTGTCTCATCTGATATTTTTGGGTAAAAGACTCGGATCACAAAAAAGTTAATGAAATTGAGCAATATAGCACATTTACTTCTTACTAATACATTTATTGTTTTAGAAACATTACAATGCATGGTCATCCGTTTTTAGTTTATTATGGCAAGTAAATATTTTGGCTAGATTTTTTCATCTACCTGCCACAGTGGCTGGTGGACCAAAAAGTAAATTTTAGGCCCTTCTTCTAAGGTAGCTAAGATAAATATGACTAAATTAGAAAAGGTAAATTTCCTGAAAAATGTGTGGGCTTGTTTCAGCTGATTTTAAAAAGATTTGTAGCCTACCATAACCATTTATTTGATCTTTGATATATTAAATGAGCAAATTATTTCAAAAGGCATAAAACGTATTTGGTTGCAATGTTTTACATCAAGGGTGGTCAACCATCCTCCAGGACAGCTAATGGGTGTGCAGGTTTTTATTCCAGTCGCCCTCTAACAAACCACATTTTAAAAATGAGCTGCTCAACCGGAGCTTGATAAACTGTCTCTGAAGAGTTTGAACAGGGCTTGATCAAAAACCTGCACTTCCAGTAGCTCTGACTGAGGGTTGACCACATGTTTATACAGTTGCCTAACAGGTATTCTACTTTGTTGGGGGTTATGTGCCTTGCTCAATGACAGGAGATGGTACATGGAATCAGAGAGCAGCCTCCCAGTGTCGATACCACATTACGCATACTTTTTTATATGTACATAGAGACGCCGCCAATTGTTAGTCATGGAAATTTTTTTTAAAGTCATGAAATTCCATCTGTCAAAATGTGTATGAACCCTGACTCTCTCTCTCTCTCTCCCTCTCTTTCTCTGTCCTAGTCCAAGATGTCGTCTTAAATCTCCAATACACCGGTAGGATTGTCAAACGTCGGCAGTCGATCTCTTTTGTGTTCACACAGCAAAGAAGTCGTCAGGCACTCAGCCTCGTTAAAACACTCCAATCCAGAAGGTGGCATTAACGTTGTTTGACAATGCATATCCGTGCGTATTGTGGTCTATATTCCAAGCTATCTGCGCTAATGCTGCTATTTTGTAGAAAGCCCTTGTTGATACTAGCCAGATGGCCACAGCTAGATAACTACCTAGCAAGATGACAAAGAAACACTCTCCATAATCCCATACTGCCAGTGCCAGCCATAGCCAAGTGTTAGCTAACTAGCTAATGTTAGCATATTCGCTAGCTAGCTTGCAGTGTCCTTAGCTAGCTAGCTAACACTGGCAGCTGTTTCATGGAAACTAGCTAATCCATTGTGATTTTATCATAATGTCAATACTAGCTACAGTGGTTAGCTAGCTGGCAGGAAGTATTTAGTGTTTTGTGCATTGCGTATGTGCACTTAGCTAGCTAACATCCCATAGTCTACATTGAGTATGAAGTGTGACTGCCTCATCTGTGGACGTAAGGAGAAAATGCCCTCTTTTTAAAAAAAGAAAACGTTTTTTTTTTGTTGGCTCCTCCACTTGGGGGTTTGTGCTCTCTGATTGGCTCAAAGTCAAGTTTTTGGCAACTGACAAGCATTTTGATTCAACAAGTAGATAATCTCTACCGGGTCGGCACTCAACAGGTACCGCTTTTTTAAATCTAGCAAGAGAAGGAACGGCCGCCCACTTTGATAAGGCCGTACTTCTAGCCAGACGGGTTGCTGTTCTGTTCAGACTATGGCCTCTTGGCATGATGCAGTGCCACTGTGCCAACGTAGTCCTTGCCAAAGGCCCATGCGTCACTCTCTGCCACCTCCCACCAGCCTGCATGCAGGTGACTCTGTTGCCTCTCCTCTGGGGAGCGGAAAGGTGGTGGCAGGAGGGTACCGGACCTGATTATCAAGGGCCACCAAGTGTGTGTGTGTGACTATGTAGCTACAAGGGTGTGTGTGTGTGTGTGTGTTGCTCCCAGGCATAGGCCTATGTGTTCACTTACTGTATGGTCCATTTTTGTGAGCGTCTCCATCAGACGTACATGTCTCGCCCACTGTGATAAGTGCCTATCGGCAGTCTATCGGCAGTCTATCGGCAGTCTATCGGCAGTCTATCGGCAGTCTATCGGCAGTCTATCGGCAGTCTATCGGCAGTCTATCGGCAGTGAGATTCTTGTTGTGTTTAATGCTTTAAGTAGCATTCCGTTACTCCTTAAGGTCCAAGGACCTTATACACTATATATACAACAGTATGTGGACACCCCTTCAAATTAGTGGCTAGAGAATAACATACTACTAGCCAGGACATTACTGTGGTTAGAAAATAACATACTACTAGCCAGGACATTACTGTGGTTAGAAAATAACATACTACTAGCCAGGACATTACTGTGGTTAGAAAATAACATACTACTAGCCAGGACATTACTGTGGTTAGAAAATAACATACTACTAGCCAGGACATTACTGAGGTTAGAAAATAACATACTACTAGCCAGGACATTACTGAGGTTAGAAAATAACATACTACTAGCCAGGACATTACTGAGGTTAGAAAATAACATACTACTAGCCAGGACATTACTGAGGTTAGAAAATAACATACTACTAGCCAGGACATTACTGAGGTTAGAAAATAACGTACACTATATATACACAAGTATGTGGACATCCCTTCAAATTAGTGTATTCGGCTATTTCAGCCACACCCGTTGCTGACAGTTGTATAAAATCGACCACACCACCATGCAATCTCCATAGACAAACATTGGCAGTAGAATGGCCCGTACCTAAGAGCTCAGTGACTTTCAACGTGGTTTCCAACGAGTCAGTTCGTCAAATTTCTGCCCTGTAAGTGCTGCCCCGGTCAACTGTAAATGCTGTTATTGTGAAGTAGAAACGTCTAGGAGCAACAACGGCTCAGCCGTGAAGTGGTAGGCCACACAAGCTCACAAAACGGGACCGCCGAGTGCGGAATCTGTCCTCTGTTGCAACACTCACTACCGAGTTCCAAACTGCCTCTGGAAGCAACATCAGCACAAGAACTGTTCGTCGGGAGCTTCATGAAATGGGTTTCCATGGCCGAGCAGCCACAAAAGCCAAAGATCTCCATGCCCGAGTGCATAGTGCCAACTGTAAAGTTTGGTAGAGGAGGAATAATGGTCTGGGGCTGTTTTTCATGGTTCGGGCTAGGCCCCTTAGTTCCAGGGAAGGGAAATCCTAAACGCTACAGCATACAATGACATTCTAGACAATTCTGTGCTTCCAACTTTGTGGCAACAGTTTGGGGAAGGCCCTTTCCTGTTTCAGCATGACAATGCCCCTGTGCACAAAGCGAGGTCCATACAGAAATGGTTTGTCAAGATCGGTGTGGATAACTTGACTGGCCTTCACAGAGCCCTGACCTCAACCCCATCAAACACCTTTGGAACGCCGACTGCAAGCCAGGCCAAATCGCCCAACATCAGTGCCTGACCACACTAATGCTCTTGTGACTGAATGGAAACAAGTCCCCGTAGCAATGTTCCTAGTGGAAAGCATTCCCAGAAGAGTGGAGGCTGTTATAGCAGCAAAGGGGGGACCAATTCCATATTAATGCCCATGATTTTGGAATGAGATGTTTGACGAGCAGGTGTCCACATACTTTTGGTGATGTAGTGTATGTTATTTTCAGAGCTAGACTGGCTCTGGCAGCCAAAACAGCCAGATACTCCATATAAATGCGAATCGATTCTCAATTGCAATACGGTTCTAGAAACATAAAGCCCTTTTTTAAATTTCATATCAAATCAAAATAATTTCACAAATGCAAAATACACACTTACTGTACACTGTTTTAACCAGCTTTATCACAGTTGCAGCCGACACAATTTTTCAGTGACCACACATTTCTGGCTGCCTTCTTCCATTACACACAGGCTTTCGGAGCATGCTAGATAGAGGGACCACCTGTCTTAATTAGCTGTCTTCGTCTGTCTTCCGTAAACAAGTGATGTAACATGGAGAAATGGCCGTGTGGGAACACTAACCCTAACCCTATAAAGGTGTTTATCAATTAAACTTTTTTTTATGTTTCTTGCTGATAAGAAAGATAAGGTCCTTATGCTTCCAAAGCCGTACCGCAAGTGATGCGTGTTAATGTTCAGACCACGCATCGGGGCTCTTAACATAAACTTGAACAGAATCATAATCAAGGGCTATCTCTCCATGCCCAGTCACTCTCTTCTACTCTCTCTCTCCATGCCCAGTCACTCTCTTCTACTCTCTCTCTCCATGCCCAGTCACTCTCTTCTACTCTCTCTCTCCATGCCCAGTCACTCTCTTCTACTCTCTCTCTCCATGCCCAGTCACTCTCTTTTACTCTCTCTCTCCATGCCCAGTCACTCTCTTCTACTCTCTCTCTCCATGCCCAGTCACTCTCTTTTACTCTCTCTCTCCATGCCCAGTCACTCTCTTCTGCTCTCTCTCCATGCCCAGTCACTCTCTTCTACTCTCTCTCTCCATGCCCAGTCACCCTCTTCTACACTCTCTCCATGCCCAGTCACCCTCTTCTACTCTCTCTCTCCATGCCCAGTCAACCTCTTCTACTCTCTCTCTCTCCATGCCCAGTCACCCTCTTCTACTCTCTCTCTCCATGCCCAGTCACCCTCTTCTACTCTCTCTCTCCATGCCCAGTCACCCTCTTCTACTCTCTCTCTCCATGCCCAGTCACCCTTTTCTACTCTCTCTCTCCATGCCCAGTCACACTCTTCTACTCTCTCTCTCTATGCCCAGTCACCCTCTTCTACTCTCTCTCCATGCCCAGTCACCCTCTTCTACTCTCTCTCCATGCCCAGTCACTCTCTTCTACTCTCTCTCCATGCCCAGTCACTCTCTTCTGTCACTCTCTTCTACTCTCTCTCCATGCCCAGTCACTCTCTTCTACTCTCTCTCCATGCCCAGTCACCCTCTTCTACTCTCTCTCCATGCCCAGTCACTCTCTTCTACTCTCTCTCTCCATGCCCAGTCACTCTCTTCTACTCTCTCTCTCCATGCCCAGTCACTCTCTTCTACTCTCTCTCCATGCCCAGTCACCCTCTTCTACACTCTCTCCATGCCCAGTCACCCTCTTCTACTCTCTCTCTCCATGCCCAGTCACTCTCTTCTGCTCTTTCTCCATGCCCAGTCACTCTCTTCTGCTCTCTCTCCTTGCCCAGTCACCCTCTTCTGCTCTCTCTCTCCATGCCCAGTCACCCTCTTCTGCTCTCTCTCTCCATGCCCAGTCACTCTCTTCTACTCTCTCTCCATGCCCAGTCACTCTCTTCTGTCACTCTCTTCTACTCTCTCTCCATGCCCAGTCACTCTCTTCTACTCTCTCTCTCCATGCCCAGTCACTCTCTTCTACTCTCTCTCTCCATGCCCAGTCACTCTCTTCTACTCTCTCTCTCCATGCCCAGTCACTCTCTTCTACTCTCTCTCCATGCCCAGTCACCCTCTTCTACACTCTCTCCATGCCCAGTCACCCTCTTCTACTCTCTCTCTCCATGCCCAGTCACTCTCTTCTGCTCTTTCTCCATGCCCAGTCACTCTCTTCTGCTCTTTCTCCATGCCCAGTCACTCTCTTCTGCTCGCTCTCCTTGCCCAGTCACCCTCTTCTGCTCTCTCTCTCCATGCCCAGTCACCCTCTTCTGCTCTCTCTCTCCATGCCCAGTCACCCTCTTCTGCTCTCTCTCTCCATGCCCAGTCACCCTCTTCTACTCTCTCTCTCCATTCCCAGTCACACTCTTCTACTCTCTCTCTCCATGCCCAGTCACTCTCTTCTACTCTCCATGCCCAGTCACTCTCTTCTACTCTCTCTCTCCATGCCCAGTCACTCTCTTCTGCTCTCTCTCCATGCCCATTCACTCTCTTCTACTCTCTCTCTCATGCCCAGTCACTCTCTCTCTCTCCATGCCCAGTCACTCTCTCTCTCCATGCCCAGTCACCCTCTTCTACTCTCTCTCTCCATGCCCAGTCACTCTCTTCTACTCTCTCTCTCCATGCCCAGTCACCCTCTTCTACTCTCTATCCATGCCCAGTCACTCTCTTCTGCTCTCTCTCTCCATGCCCAGTCACCCTCTTCTGCTCTCTCTCTCCATGCCCAGTCACCCTCTTCTGCTCTCTCTCTCCATGCCCAGTCACTCTCTTCTACTCTCTCTCCATGCCCAGTCACCCTCTTCTGCTCTCTCTCCATGCCCAGTCACTCTCTTCTACTCTCTCTCAATTCAATTCAATTCAAACAGCTTTATTGGCATGGAAAACATATGTTTACATTGCCAAAGAAAGTGAAATAAACAATAAATGCACAGTAAACATTACACTCACAGAAGTTCCAAAAGAATAAAAACATTTCATGTGTCATATTATGTCTATATACAGTGTTATAATGATGTGCAAATAGTTAAAGTACAAAAGGGAAAATAAATAAACATACATTTCGGTTGTATTTACAATGCCGTTTGTTCTTCACTGGTTGCCCTTTTCTTGTGGCAACAGGTCACACATCTTGCTGCTGTTATGGCACTGGTATTTCACCAAATAGATATGGGAGTTTATCAAAATTGGATTTGTTTTTGAATTCTTTGTGAGTCTGTGTAATCTGAGGGAAATGTGTCTCTAAAATGGTCACACATTTGGCAGGAAGTTAGGAAGTGCAGCTCAGTTTCCACCTCATTTTGTGGGCAGTGTGCACATAGCCTGTCTTCTCTTGAGAGCTAGGTCTGCCTTCGGCGGCCTTTCTCAATAGCAAGGCTATGCTCACGGAGTCTGTACATAGTCAAAGCTTTCCTTAAGTTTGGGTCAGTCACAGTGGTCAGGTATTCTGCCACTGTGTACTCTCTGTTTAGGGCCAAATAGCATTCTAGTTTGCTCTGTTTTTTTTGTTAGTTCTTTCCAAAATGTCAAGTAATTATATTTTTGTTTTCTCATGATTTGGTTGAGTCTAATTGAGTTGTTGTCCTGGGGCTCTGTGGGGTCTGTTTGTGTTTGTGAACAGAGCCCCAGGACCAGCTTGCTTATGGTACTCTTCTCCAGGTTCTTCTCTCTGTAGGTGATGGCTTTGTTATGGAAGGTTTGGGAATCGCTTCCTTTTAGGTGGTTATAGAATTTAACGGCTCTTTTCTGGATTTTGATTAATTAGTGGGTATTGGCCTAATTCTGCTCTGCATGCATTATTTGGTGTTTTACGTTGTACACAGAGGATATTTTTGCAGAATTCTGCATGTATTCTCAATTTGGTGTTTGTCCCATTTTTTGTGAATTCTTGGTTGGTGAGCGGACCCCAGACCTCACAACCATGAAGGGCAATGGGTTCTATAACTGATTCAAGTATTTTTAACCAGATCCTAATTGGTATGTCGAATTTTATGTTCCTTTTGATGGCATAGAAGGCCCTTCTTGCCTTGTCTCTCAGATCGTTCACAGCTTTGTGGAAGTTACCTGTGGCGCTGATGTTTAGACCGAGGTATGTATCGTTTTTTGTGTGCTCTAGGTCAATGTTGTCTAGATGGAATTTTATATTCGTGGTCCTGGCAACTGGACCTTTTCTGGAACACCATTATTTTTGTCTTACTGAGATTTGCTGTCAGGGCCCAGGTCTCCCCCCTCTTCCCTCAGCCCCAGCCTGGCTCCGGCAGCTCCGTCAGAGGAGAGGGCTGAACTCAAGGCATTAGTCAGGCCTATCAGATGGCAATCTCTTCACGGCTGTTCCCTGGCACACTGAGTACTCTGTGTTCCCAGACACATGCCGTCCCTCCCCTGCTCTCTTTGAGTTCCAGACAGCCTTCTCTCCATGTCTCCCATCCTCCTTCTCTCCATGTCTCCCCCTGCTCCTTCTCTCTCCCCCCAGACACATGCCATCCCTGTCACTCCTGTCCTCCTTCTCTCCCCCCTGCTCCTTCTCTCCCCCCTCCTCCTTCTCTCCCCCCTCCTCCTTCTCTCCCCCCTTCTCTGCTCCCTCCTCCTTCTCTCCCCCTCCATCTTCTCTCCCCCCTCCACCATGTCTCCCATCCTCCTTCTCTCCATCTCTCCCCCTGCTCCTTCTCTCTCCCCCCCAGACACATGCCATCCCTGTCACTCCTGTCCTCCTTCTCTCCCCCCTCCTCCTTCTCTCCCCCCTGCTCCTTCTCGCTCGCTCTTTCCCCAGTCTCCTGTCTTCCCTCTCTCCTGTCTTCCCTCTCTCCTGTCTTCCCTCTCTCCTTTCTTCCCTCTCTCCTGTTTCACTCTCTCCCCCTGCTCCCTTTGAGGTCTAAAAGCCCTGGGCAACAGGAAAACCACTGCGCGTTGGAGTGGAGTAGTCACTGCATTTTTTCCCTTACCCCAAGACTCCATACATCTATCACCATTTCCCTCCTTCCTTCAGAAGTCAAGATCCTAAGGCGTGTTGTGCGGATATACATGACTGGTGAAGAAGTAAAGGATGGTTGGAGACCTCATGATCAGGAGGCTGTTTTCCCTCTGCTTGTTGTTGACCAACAACATAAAGCCAACTTCTGCCTGTGGACAGAGTTGGGAGGATTCAGAGTATTTAATAGTCACATGGACAGGGTTGCAGGTGTGATTGCAGGGTACAGTGAAAATCTTAGGCTCCGAGCTCCAACATGCAGGACTGAGTGAAATAAGAGGAGAACAGCACAGTAAGAATTGTCTTCTTTTCAATATTAGACACAATTTTCCACCCGGGATTTACTGAGCTTGTAATCTGATTTACAGCAGCAATCAGATGACAGAGTAGTACTGATTTACAGTAGCAATCTGATTACAGTAGAGTAGTACTGATTTACAGTAGCAATCTGATTACAGTAGAGTAGTACTGATTTACAGTAGCAATCTGATTACAGTAGAGTAGTACTGATTTACAGCAGCAATCTGATTACAGTAGAGTAGTACTGATTTACAGTAGCAATCTGATTACAGTAGAGTAATACTGATTTACAGTAGCAATCTGATTACAGTAGAGTAGTACTGATTTACAGCAGCAATCTGATTACAGTAGAGTAGTACTGATTTACAGCAGCAATCTGATTACAGTAGAGTAGTACTGATTTACAGCAGCAATCTGATTACAGTAGAGTAGTACTGATTTACAGCAGCAATCTGATTACAGTAGAGTAGTACTGACTTACAGCAGCAATCTGATTACAGTAGAGTAGTACTGATTTACAGCAGCAATCTGATTACAGTAGAGTAGTACTGACTTACAGCAGCAATCTGATTACAGTAGAGTAGTACTGATTTACAGCAGCAATCTGATTACAGTAGAGTAGTACTGACTTACAGTAGCAATCTGATTACAATAGAGTAGTACTGATTTACAGCAGCAATCTGATTACAGTAGAGTAGTACTGATTTACAGTAGCAATCTGATTACAGTAGAGTAGTACTGATTTACAGTAGCAATCTGATTACAGTAGAGTAGTACTGATTTACAGTAGCAATCTGATTACAGTAGAGTAGTACTGATTTACAGTAGCAATCTGATTACAGTAGAGTAGTACTGACTTACAGTAGCAATCTGATTACAGTAGAGTAGTACTGATTTACAGTAGCAATCTGATTACAGTAGAGTAGTACTGATTTACAGTAGCAATCTGATTACAGTAGAGTAGTACTGACTTACAGCAGCAATCTGATTACAGTAGAGTAGTTCTGATTTACAGTAGCAATCTGATTACAGTAGAGTAGTACTGACTTACAGTAGCAATCTGATTACAGTAGAGTAGTACTGACTTACAGTAGCAATCTGATTACAGTAGAGTAGTACTGATTTACAGTAGCAATCTGATTACAGTAGAGTAGTACTGATTTACAGTAGCAATCTGATTACAGTAGAGTAGTACTGACTTACAGTAGCAATCTGATTACAGTAGAGTAGTACTGATTTACAGCAGCAATCTGATTACAGTAGAGTAGTACTGATTTACAGTAGCAATCTGATTACAGTAGAGTAGTACTGACTTACAGTAGCAATCTGATTACAGTAGAGTAGTACTGACTTACAGTAGCAATCTGATTACAGTAGAGTAGTACTGATTTACAGTAGCAATCTGATTACAGTAGAGTAGTACTGACTTACAGTAGCAATCTGATTACAGTAGAGTAGTACTGACTTACAGTAGCAATCTGATTACAGTAGAGTAGTACTGATTTACAGTAGCAATCTGATTACAGTAGAGTAGTACTGATTTACAGTAGCAATCTGATTACAGTAGAGTAGTACTGGGAGCTTTTCCCTCTTAACCAGACAGAAGGGCTGTGTCCCAAATGGCACCCTATTCCCTATACAGTGCGCTACTTTTCCTATATAGTGCACTACTTTTGACCGGAGCCCTATGGGCCAATGTCAAAAGTAGTGCACTATACAGGGAATTGGGTGCCATTTGGGACAGGCCCAAGATCAGATTCCTATAGAGTCTGGCTCCAGCAGATACCTTCTCACGGCACAGACGCTGTGAGACATATGAGATGAGACAGGATGTCGAATGGTGCCAGAGAGGATGGCACGTTACTGCCACAACAGCACGGGTCGTGAAATTACGATTAGAATTCGAAGATAGGTACTAGAAAGTGCTAGCTAGTGTGTACATGCAAGCTAGCGAGTGCTAGCTAGCTGCACAAGCAACAGTGGTTAACATAGATACTCTGTTTCGTCTGTCACAAGACAACATGGGTTGTAAGTTAACTTACTAGCCTACTACACGACATCCAGAATAACATCTGTCGTGGGCACCAATTCAGATATCTAGGCTAAATTATTTATTTTGGTCATTTGTGTAGAATCTATCGGTTTTGTTGTTTTCTACCAATTCATTTCCAGTAAGATATCTGTTTCATGGTGGTTGTATTGTTTTGGCCAGAGTGTTTGTTTTCAGGAAGTGTTCTGTTGATAAACTGGTTTGTTCAAACTGTGAAGATGGGCGTATTCCTGGCAGTATCAAACCAGGAAACATTCATTTCTATTGTCATTGTGTGTAAGAGGACGTTGATGACATAGGCTAAAACTATGCTTAGAATGCTTTCATGAAGGGCCGACTGAGAGCAGAGCTCAACGGAAAGGTTGGGCAATAGGAGCAGATTAATATGAGGGTAATTACAACTTTGTGATGTGTTATTACAACTATATGTGTTATTACAAAAAACGTATTACACGGTTATTGTAATTAACGAGAATCAGTGTTAATGTCAGTCAATCCAACCTAAAGTAGCAGGTCTTGTGGTGATGCCGTCCTCCTTGAGTGAATCGATCACACGTCACGCATCCATGCCTCCTGGTAACCTTGGTTACTGTCCTCTGCAGAGGACGAGGGGACTGTGGAGGAGGCACATATGAGG
Organism: Coregonus clupeaformis; assembly: GCF_020615455.1. NCBI lineage: Eukaryota > Metazoa > Chordata > Actinopteri > Salmoniformes > Salmonidae > Coregonus > Coregonus clupeaformis. The sequence goes on along the minus strand of NC_059224.1, from coordinate 3,142,937 downwards.
TCAAATGATTTAAGGAATATAAAGGAGAAAAATAGATTACGCACAATAAAATACAATACAAGAGAAAGAAAGAAAGTATTATTACATTTACATTTACATCATTTAGCAGACGCTCTTATCCAGAGCGACTTACAAATTGGTGCATTCACCCTATAGCCAGTGGGATAACCACTTTCCCACAAATTTTTTTTTTTTTTTTTTTTAATTTTCTTCTATGCAAACACACCGTCATACAAACAGCTAGGCTACACCTGAAAGAGGTCCTTTTGAACTAACACAATATAACAATTGATGTTGATTGTGTGTGTTTGTTTGTTTGTTGATTAGAGAGGCGGGCCATCTTGTCCTTACAGAGTCCCATCTGCGTCAACAAAGCTCTTCATCGTATCCCAGAGTGCATTGCAAGTGCAACCAATGCACTGATAACGATAACACTCAACATGATATTGTTGTATCTCTTGGCAGTACTTCTAGCCAGACGGGTTGCTGTTCTGTTCAGACTATGGCCTCTTGGCATGATGCAGTGCCACTGTGCCAACGTAGTCCTTGCCAAAGGCCCATGCGTCACTCTCTGCCACCTCTCACCAGCCTGCATGCAGGTGACTCTGTTGCCTCTCCTCTGGGGAGCGGAAAGGTGGTGGCAGGAGGGTACCGGACCTGATTATCAAGGGCCACCAAGTGTGTGTGTGTGTGTGTTGCTCCCAGGCATAGGCCTATGTGTACACTTACTGTATGGTATGTGAGCGTCTCCATCAGGCGTGTGTGTCTTGCCACTAGGTCTGTGCCGGTCTCGTGTCATTACCTACCGGGCCTCCATTCTAGTGCAAGCTGCCACGCAGCAGAAACAGAAGCCAATCACATTTCCCCCTACTCTGTTCTGTTCAGCTCAGCAGCTCCATGCTATTAGCTAGTAGCTGCAAGGCACTCAGCAGGCTGCCCTCTATTCTCCTGCCTGACAGGATAGCTTGCTACTGCTATGTTCAGTAGGCACGCTATTAAGTAATGGCTATCAATAGCTACCAGATCAGCAGGCTGGCTGTGACTACTGGCTAGCTCTGAGCTAATGGACCCGCTTCTCTCTCTCTCTCTCTCTCTCTCTCTCTCTCTCTCTCTCTCTCTCTCTCTCTCTCTCTCTCTCTCTCTCTCTCTCTCTCTCTCTCTCTCTCTCTCTCTCTCTCTCTTTCTTTTTCTTCTTTCTTTCTTTCTTTCTTTCTTTCTTTCTTTCTTTCTTTCTTCTTTCTCTCCGAGGTACACTGCCTGCCAGGCTACTGCCCTGGCTAATGCAGCCTAGCGCTAGGCTATCGCTCCCTAGTCGCTACCCAGCAATCAAGCTTCTGCACCTGGATCTCATTTGTGTTACTGATCTTATTTCCTGAATGTGGACTTGTTTTCTCCTTATTCTTTTCACCCCCTACAGCGATGGTGTTACCGGTTGTTTCTCCAAGAGGGCTAAGGGAGGTTTGCTTAGCTCACTGTTTCTCAGGCCCTGCTGGTTTAAAGGGGTGGAACCGTAAAGCATCTCTCACTCTACTGTAGCTCTTTGCCTCTTTCGCTCTCTCTCTCTCTCCGCTGACTTCGCTCCTCTCTTCATCCCCAGCTGTTTCTAGGAACCCAACGGTTCATTTCCCCTCCCGAGTTCTGGACGGGGGTGCTGGGGGACGGGATTTCCGCTTCTGCTCTGAATACTGGAAGTCACTACTGCTCTCTCGCTCTCTCTGTCTCGCTCTCTCTGTCTCGCTCTCTCTGTCTCGCTCTCTCTGTCTCGCTCTCTCTGTCTCTCTCTCGCTCTCTCTGTCTCGCTCTCTCTGTCTCGCTCTCTCTGTCTCGCTCTCTCTGTCTCGCTCTCTCTGTCTCGCTCTCTCTCGCTCTCTCTGTCTCTCTCTCTCTCTCTCTGTCTCGCTCTCTCTGTCTCGCTCTCTCTGTCTCGCTCTCTCTGTCTCGCTCTCTCTGTCTCGCTCTCTCTGTCTCGCTCTCTCTGTCTCTCTCTCGCTCTCTCTCTGTCTCGCTCTCTCTGTCTCGCTCTCTCTGTCCCGCTCTCTCTGTCTCTCTCTCTCCGTGTTGTGCTGTCTCGCTCTCGCTGTCCTTCCCTCTCTCCCTCTCTCTTGCTCTCTCTTCTCTCTCTCTCTATGATCTCAGCTCCCACGTCTGTGTTATTGTTTTACTGCCGAGTCTCTCTCTCTCTTTCTCCTATTATTTTAGATTTTTCCTCTTTCTCGTCCATCCCAGTAGATTAGATAGTATATTCATTTAGCTAGTATATTTAGTATATTATATTACTATATTTTCCAGTGTAGTTTTCCACAGTGCAGGATGGCTTCTTTGTTTTTAGTATGACAGCAGCAGTGTGAGCAGACCGCAGCAGAGATCAGAGGAGGTTTTCAAGCTGATGATGGTGATAAAACTGACGTGTTCTGTAGTGGGAGAACTAATTGAATGATACGTAACCCTCTATTTCTCTCTAATACTGTCAGAGCGTAAACAGGACTATCTCCCTTTCGCTCTGTCTGACTCTCTCAATTCAATATACTTTATTGACATGGAAAGTAAAACACTTCCATTGTCAAAGTAAACATATAAGAATGGTGGCCAAAGACGGGAATATACCAGACTGTTGATAATGAAGCAATAATAATGATAGTGGTACTCATATTAACACATAATAAAGAATAGGTTAATATGAATAATCACACTGAGGTTGTGGCTTTTCACCAAGTATGTATCTAAGTTTATCTTCATCATTTAGGTTTTGAAATTCTTTGTATTGTTTTATCATTTTGAGGAAGAATGTATTTCTTATGTCCGAACATCTGTCACAATTTGACAGAAAATGCCGCTCTATCTCTTCCTGGGACAGAATGAGCACAGCCTGCCCTCTCTGGGCAGCCAGGTTTGCCTGTAACGACCAGTCACTATGGCCAGACTGTGCTCAGTGAGTCTGTACATCGTCAGTGGTTTTCTGTTTTCTATCAGTCACAGTGTTCAGCTAGTCTAGCTCCTTGTACTGTCTGTTTAGAGGCAAATAGCATTGACGTTTATTTTTTTTTCATTTTTCATATCCAATAGGTGATATATTTTTGCTTTGTGATAATTTGGTTGGGCCAGATTTTCTTAGCGTTGTCCTGAGGCTTTGGTCATGTCTACCCTTCACACTCACATGCGAGTTCTGCTATCAGAAAAACGAAGATCACATTGAAATGACGGGTCTAGATGCACAAAAGTGACTTGGTGGTCTGATTGTGTTCAGATCTGGCTGACCACTTCAGTCTGGACGCTTTCTGGCTACCGAAAATGCATACAGTGGGCGACGTCATCAGCACTCCTCCCACAAGTCTCCAGAAAACGTGTGTTTTGGGAGCGAGAGGCACCTTTTCATTATGACGTTGGAGGAAATACATTCCTAGCATGTGAGGAACGTGTTTGCTGGTCTCATAAATTCTAGCCAGCAAGTTCATATTTAGAAAAATGATTTTTTTGTTTGGCTAGAATTATGCAATCCCTTTAGCGTTTCTTGCTACTTTGCTGGCTAGCTACAGAGGTTAGCTAGCTAGTTAGCTACAGTAGTTAGCTACAGTAGTTAGCTACAGCCATCAGTTGTTGTGTTATTATCATATTTTGCCTATTCCACCGTTTTAGAATGCATACTGGCGTTTGAATATAGCGCGGGAAAAGGGATTCTGGACACACTGTGGACACGGTAGACCCATTTTAAATGTAGGTGTAGATGCATGACGCGTTCAGAATTCCATGATCAGAACTCTATGTTCAGAATACTAAAGCTGCATAAACTGTCAAGTCTAGACATAGCCTTAGTTGGGTCGTAGTAGTTAGTGAATTGAGCCTCAGGACCAGCTGGCTGAGGGGACTCGTCTCTGGTCACCTCTTGGCATCTACACACACTGTCAATCAGCCATCCACTGGATTAGTAATCCAACTGAAACGTGCTGTGGAGAGTTCAAACTGCAAAGTAAATCCTCTCTCTCTTTCTCTCTCTCTCTCTCTGCCTATCTCTCTCTCTCTCCCCCTCCCTGCAGGTTAAGCCTTAGAGGACTGTAGAGTATCCAGGGGAAAGATGAGTGATGGAATGGTATTGTGTGAGACGAGAGCCCTGGCCACATCTTCCTCCTCCTCCTCCTCCTCTCCAGTCCGCAGGCTGGCTACGTCCGCACTCCTCCTCCTCTCCCTGCTGCCCCACGGACACGCATCAGGTAAGAGACAACGCCGGCCGAACCATACCCGCACTGACGAACCATACCCGCACTGACGAACCATACCCGCACTGACGAACCATACCCGCACTGACGAACCATACCCGCACTGACGAACCATACCCGCACTGGCGAACCATACCCGCACTGACGAACCATACCCGCACTGACGAACCATACCCGCACTGACGAACCATACCCGCACTGACGAACCATACCCGCACTGACGAACCATACCCGCACTGACGAACCATACCCGCACTGACGAACCATACCCGCACTGACGAACCATACCCGCACTGACGAACCATACCCGCACAGACGAAGCACACCCGCACTGACGAAGCACAGACACACATTAATGTGTGGACTCTTTGTACCCCTCCCTCGGTTTTTCCTTTTACCTCCTTGTCTTCGTTCCTCCAGACCCCTCCCCCTACACACAAACACACTCCACACAGCTTGCTTGAGAGCGCTGCCAGATGTCCTTGCCGAAGCAGGCAGTGTGTAGAGTGGTGTGATGCAGCGGGCCCCAGGGACGTTTTTTCAGAGCTCTAATTGATTTTCCTTTTTGATGTGGCATCTGAAAATAGTGCCTCTCCTCTCCTACCCCTCTGTACCTCTCTCTCTCTCTGTGTGTGTGTGTGTGTGTGTGTGTGTGTGTGTGTGTGTGTGTGTGTGTGTGTGTGTGTGTGTGTGTGTGTGTGTGTGTGTGTGTGTGTGTGTGTGTGTGTGTGTGTGTGTGTGTGTGTGTGTGTGTGTGTGTGTGTGTGTGTGTGTGTGTGTGTTAGGGCTGTACCGTATAACCATGTTACAGATGGTTATGGATGAAGACCGTCATGAAAATTCTTAACAACGTGATGAAACATTGTTGCTCCTTGCTGAAACAAGCAAGGTGTTGTAGCAACGAAGTCTTTGGTTGCCTAGGCAACTCCCCCCTCCCTGCACCAGCTATTTGAACGGTTATAACGGTGACCGCGGTCATTTGGCTGACCAATAACCGTCATCCAAAATTCCATGACCGTCACAGCCCTAGTCTATGTGTGTGTTTCCCTTAACCTGTAATAGCCGGCTTTTGGCCGATAAATAAAATTGCCGCCGGCCAATGCATTTTAGCCTATTAATTGATTGAAATACCAGTCGATGTAGCGCAAGTTTTCAACTTTCTTTCATTGTCCAGTAGCCAAAGGCCCAATCCTAGTCATATTACCAACCCATGCTAGCTGTTCCATCTTCATCTCCCCTCTTTCTACATTTTTAAGCTAAACGTTCTGATGTGTTGCATGAGGCTCATTTGCTTTTTAATGTATTGGGGATGTAGCCTATAGGCCTATTGGTTGGATGACTTGGGGATGTAGCCTATAGGCCTATTGGTTGGATGATTTGGGGATGTAGCCTATAGGCCTATTGGTTGGATGATTTGGGGATGTAGCCTATAGGCCTATTGGTTGGATGATTTGGGGATGTAGCCTATAGGCCTACTGGTTGGATGATTTGGGGATGTAGCCTATAGGCCTATTGGTTGGATGATTTGGGGATGTAGCCTATAGGCCTACTGGTTGGATGATTTGGGGATGTAGCCTATAGGCCTACTGGTTGGATGATTTGGGGATGTAGCCTATAGGCCTACTGGTTGGATGATTTGGGGATGTAGCCTATAGGCCTACTGGTTGGATGATTTGGGGATGTAGCCTATAGGCCTATTGGTTGGATGATTTGGGGATGTAGCCTATAGGCCTACTGGTTGGATGATTTGGGGATGTAGCCTATAGGCCTATTGGTTGGATGATTTGGGGATGTAGCCTATAGGCCTACTGGTTGGATGATTTGGGGATGTAGCCTATAGGCCTACTGGTTGGATGATTTGGGGATGTAGCCTATAGGCCTACTGGTTGGATGATTTGGGGATGTAGCCTATAGGCCTACTGGTTGGATGATTTGGGGATGTAGCCTATAGGCCTATTGGTTGGATGATTTGGGGATGTAGCCTATAGGCCTATTGGTTGGATGATTTGGGGATGTAGCCTATAGGCCTATTGGTTGGATGATTTGGGGATGTAGCCTATAGGCCTATTGGTTGGATGATTTGGGGATGTAGCCTATAGGCCTACTGGTTGGATGATTTGGGGATGTAGCCTATAGGCCTATTGGTTGGATGATTTGGGGATGTAGCCTATAGGCCTATTGGTTGGATGATTTGGGGATGTAGCCTATAGGCCTACTGGTTGGATGATTTGGGGATGTAGCCTATAGGCCTATTGGTTGGATGATTTGGGGATGTAGCCTATAGGCCTACTGGTTGGATGATTTGGGGATGTAGCCTATAGGCCTACTGGTTGGATGATTTGGGGATGTAGCCTATAGGCCTACTGGTTGGATGATTTGGGGATGTAGCCTATAGGCCTACTGGTTGGATGATTTGGGGATGTAGCCTATAGGCCTACTGGTTGGATGATTTGGGGATGTAGCCTATAGGCCTACTGGTTGGATGATTTGGGGATGAAAATGCTGCCGGTCAAATGTTCCGTGCCACATTTTCCTAAATGTGTGTTTGTGTGACGGTTAGCATCGTCTCCTGAGTAAGTGTATGTGTGTCTTTTTTTTCTTGGTCTTGAGTAACGCTCATGAGTCACGTAGAGCTCAAGGGGGCTCGTTTCATGCTGACTTTCCTCTCTCTCACTCTCTCACTCTCTCACTCACACACACACACACACACACACACACACACACACACACACACACTCCCACCTTCATCTGCAGCCAACGCCAGCGGGAAGGAGAGCAAGGAGTTTGTGTCTTCGGACGGCTCTCCACCCGCTGTGTGTGTGTGTGCGCACCTCTGCCAATGTTACGGCCCATATATTCCTGATTGTGTTGCTGCCCCAGCCTCATTCCCACCAGATAAACAGATAGCAGAGATGGCATCCCTGGCAGGAACATATTATTATCAGCTTTACACGTCCATCTTTATTTGATAGCTCTGTCATCCTTTCCCCTTTTTTCGTCTGTGGCTTTGTCTGAAAATGTTTCCTCTGTCCTTGTTTCCTATTTCATTCCTCTCAAAGCTCATTGGAGGAGGAGGTCAGAGGGAGGTACCTTTTTTAGATCATTCCTCCTCCAATGAGCTGTGGGAGCAACTGAGGAAACCAGTACAGGGGGAGCAAGGAATTGACAGCTAGTAGCAAGGATTTGATGTTTTCAAACATCCCAAGCCTTCCTTTCCTCTCCTCTAGCCGTCTCCTCATGTGCCCCACCATAACACATTATTCACACAGGGCACATCACATATAGGAGCCGGATGATTAGTCTGGTGGAGGGTTTCATGAATATCAAATCCTCAAATTCCATTACTCTTGACAGGCTTATTCCAGCCACAGACAAACAAAGTCACGGCAGGGGAATAGAGACGAATACTGAGCAGACCTATTCTTCTGCATATTAAGACTTGTTGTGTCAAACAGGCTTCACAGGAACATTGAATGAACAGGCTTCAAAGAAACTTGCCGAACAGGCTTCACAGGAACATTGAATGAACAGGCTTCAATCAATCAAATGAATTTATATAGCCCATTTACCTCAGCAGATGTCACAAAGTGCTATACAGAAACCCAGCCTCAAACCGCAAGCAATGCAGATGTAGAAGCACAGAGTGAGTGAGTGAGTGAGTGAGTGAGTGAGTGAGTGAGTGAGTGAGTGAGTGAGTGAGTGAGTGAGTGAGTGAGTGAGTGAGTGAGTGAGTGAGTGAGTGAGTGAGTGAGTGCGTAGGGGGAGCAGAGAGGACAGAGGATGGGAAGTGAAGCGGAGTTCCCACTATTTCTATGTTGTAAGTTCATTGTGCAGTCAGTTCTAGGAAGCTCTCTCTCCCTCTGAGGCCTAGATCTGAGGAGACATCTAGGACCGCACAAAAACAACACCTTTGCTCTGATTTCAGTCTCTTTACTTTTCTGGTAGCATAGCATTTACCAGATGGTAAGGACTAAACCTCTCACTGATTCACTTTTCTAGTAGCATTTACCAGATGGTTAGGACTAAACCTCTCACTGATTCACTTTTCTAGTAGCATTTACCAGATGGTTAGGACTAAACCTCTCACTGATTCACTTTTCTAGTAGCATTTACCAGATGGTTAGGACTAAACCTCTCACTGATTCACTTTTCTAGTAGCATTTACCAGATGGTTAGGACTAAACCTCTCACTGATTCCGAGGACAGGCTGGGCAGGAAGTGAACAGCGGGGGCTAAAAGTCACACACACAGGCCTGGGCCGGTTTCACAAAAGAAACTTAAGGCTAAGTTATAATCGTTAAAACCATAGGATCCTATTGTTCCAAGATGATCTTAGCATTAAGATGCTTTTGGGAAACCGGGCCCTGGTCTCTGTGTGTGTGTGGGTGGGTGATGTGACAAGTGTGTTCTGTTCTGTGAGAAACAGAGAAAGGGGAAATGGCTCCCCTCTGGCCCAGAACACACTGAAAGGAGGAGGACAGTGGATGGTTTGTTCCCATAACTGATATCACACTTCTGTCTCTTTTCATCTTCAAATACTTGTTTGGTCTCTGATGAGTTTTTCCATTTCTCTTGGCTTCGTATGAATCTTGGCTTCGTATGAATCTCTCGCAGCTCCTTCGTCTACCACTGATAGCCCTCAGCAGCAGAAGTGAGAGCTTATCTCATAGACTGAACAGGCTGCTGTTTTTGGTTTTTGGAAACACTTTGTTTTGTCTTTGTGTGAATAACTCTGTTTATTATAAGACGTTTTTGTCTGCAAGAGAAGAGAGGAGAAGTTAGGGCTAGTTAGTCTAGGAACTTCCTGGTAATTAGAGAGTGTATGCTTGGCTATGTGTCATCATGGTTGCCTGGCTCTGACCACACCGCAGAGGAAAATGTTAAGACCAGCCATGCCCTAGATATCTGGGAGTGCGTGTTGGAGCGGAGCGCGAGTTTCCCATAAGGCTGGAGCCACGGCCTTCTCGCCCGCTCCAATTTCGCTCCAGTAGCGCTCACTTCACCAGCTCAGGGCGTGCCCGTCCCAGCATGCATCTGTAGGCTACTTGTGTGCTGCTAATAGCCCCTTGCTTTAGCTACTGTCATGGAGTTCACTAAATATTTTCATAAAGAAACTGATAAAACACACAGGTTAAAAATCAAGGTGACAAGTGCGGTGATTTTGTGTCCACAACTAAATAATCATAGTGGAGTGGGATTTCCGCTCACATGATCGTGTGTACCTGCATGCATGGGTTGCATTAGCCTTCAGAAATCTTCATTTTCAAAACGCAGACCATCAAAACATATTTTTTAAAGCGTCTGTGTTGTGGTCCCCATATGTGTGTGTTCTTCTAAATGTCGTCACTCTCACAGTAACTACAGAGGCAGGCAGGCGGGGGCCTGTTTATGAAAACCACACAGTGTTGTTCTGGCTCAGCCTGTTCTATTTTTCTGTTCTATTTCTCAGCATAATACAGGAAGTTTTCTAACCCTAAACCACGCACGCAGCCTATCTAGCAAACAATGCCTGCCGGAAACAATGGCCTTTGTCTTCTGATCTGTAAACCAGGTGGTGTTTTGCATGTTCCTTCCAAGGCATCCCCCTAAAGAACTGTTAGTCAGCCCTTCCAGGTTCAGCCCCCAGCCAGCCCTGCTCAGGGAGGGGAGAAGGAGGAAACCAGTATGCGAGGACAAAGAAGTCTTTCAGCATGGTGTTAGAGTTGGACGGAGCCCACCACACTGCCACCGGAGCCCACCACACTGCCACCGGAGCCCACCACACTGCCACCGCCACACATTCATCTAGATCACTAGAAAGTCATTAGTGAGAGGGGAGGGTGTGTGTGCGTTGATTATTGCTGTGTTTGTGTTTTATTCAAAAATGTGTTTTAGCACTTGCTCAGTTTCTTTTGTGTGTGTGTGTGTGTGTTGCTGTTTGTAGATTGCGGGGGATTATGTCTCCTATGTTTGACTTGTCTTTTCTCAGCTCAGGTTTGTGTGTGTGTGTGTGTGTGTTTCTCCACTTACAACCCAGGAGTGCGTTTTTTGACTTCTCTCACCACTTCCTACAGCTAGGCAAGAGGAAGGTCTAAGGTCCACACTGAAACTAAAAGCAGCGTAGTTAATTAACCTGACCTTAGTCAATGGGTGATGAATGACAAGCCAGCTCTCTGTAGTAAAGGTTAATGAATGTCAGAGCAGGGAGTGGGACACGCTGTGGCCACTTTACCAACGTGCCCAGGCTGTCTCCCAACATGGCTCCCTGGGCAGGAGGGTGTAGAGGTAGGTGGAGGAGGAAGTTGCCCTCGAGTACTAACTGAAAGCCAGGTTCATGTTCATTAGGGCACACCGTAGCAAAACGTTTTGCAACGGAAAAACAAAAATCTGTGTTCTTATTGGATAAGTTAAGGTAGTAGGTCTACCTCCACGTTTTTAAAACGCATACGCAGCCATTGCCTAACTCGCAGTGAGATCAAACAATCAACCTATTGTCTCTCCTCCTGTCGGTCACAGCACAGTAATGGTGGCAGCTAATATTAATTATTATGTTGATGGCATCATGGTTGGCATAGCGCCACACTAATGCAGAGTTGACCCAGCCTATGATGCCATGGACCATTCATCACCATCTGTATGTATGATGCCTGCTGTAACATTAGCTAGACAAATGCCCAGCATCGTAGGGCACTGTATGTCCATTTCTACAATTGGGTTTCAACAGTATAGATGATAATAATATAATATGCCATTTAGCAGACGCTTTTATCCAAAGCGACTTACAGTCATGCGTACATAAATTTTTTTTGTTGTGTATGGGTGGTCCCGGGGATCGAACCCACTACCTTGGCGTTACAAGCGCCGTGCTCTACCAGCTGAGCTACAGAGAACCACATGACATGCCATGGGAAAAATATGTTTACATTGCCAAAGCAAGTTTAAAAAAAAATTAAATAAACAAAAGTCTTGCTCGCTCTCTATCTCTCAATATTTCTCTGTCTCTGAGATCATCGTTGTCCATACTTATGTCCAGCATGGTAGAGAACAGCGCTTTGTGTCCATTTAGATAATTGGCTAAAAACAGGCTGATATTACTGCGTTTAACTGTTCTAAACAAATTACCCCCTTTCGCGCTCTCTCAATTCAATTATATTTAAAGGGGCTTTATCGGCATGGGGAAAATATGTTTACATTACCAAAGCAAGTGGAAAAAAAATAAATAAACAAAGTCTTTCTCACTCTCTCTCTCACTGGCGGAGTCTGACATCATGGTTAGGTCCATATTTAGGAACACAGAGGTCAGGCAGGGTCAGAGTCTGGATGACGGTTACGCTGGAGGATGCATCAACGGCTGTTGGGTACTGCCCCCCCCCCCACACACACACACACACAGAAACACACACAGACACACACCACACACACACACACACACACACACACACCAACCAACTGCTGCAGTGTGAGGCCAGCTTGTAGAGAGCAGATCGTGTGTCAATGTCAACCCCTTTGATCTCCCCAGAGACACACTCCCTGTACCCCCCAGGCAGATATTGCCACTAAACAGCCCTACACAGACTCATATTCTGTTTCTTCTGATCAACATAACACCTGAATCAATGATTTAAGCTTAGCTGACCTATCGATCTTGCACGTGGTATGTAGACATTTTGAACTGTGCAGCGCCTGGTAACCCGTGAACAGGCAGTTGTACGATGATCATCAGATTTGTGGCAGTGGGTGTTTTTGAACAGAACACAGGCAGTGTAATGTAATGCAGTGTTTTGAACAGAGCTGAAACTCAACAGCAGAGTATCAAGGTGTAATTTATGACAGGGTCTGTCTCTCTCTGGTGTGGGGGAAGGGGGTCTGGGTCTGGTCTGATCTCTGTGTGGGGGGACGGGGGTCTGGTCTGGTCTCTGGGGGGAAGGCGGTCTGGTCTCTGTGTGTGTGGGGGGGAGGGTCTGGTGTGTGTGATTGGGGGGGTGGGGGGTGGACTGGTCTCTGTGTGTGTGATGGGGGAGGGTGTCTGGTCTGACAGAGGCTGCTCTCTTTGTTTGGAGCTAAGAGGAATGCCTGTCTTCCAGCTGTCCAGAGAGAGAGGGAAAAAGAGTGAGCGATCGAAAGAGAGGGGGCGTTCACCTGTTCTTTCTGTTACCCCCCTGTTCTTTCTGTCCCCCCTGTTCTTTCTGTTCCCCCCCGTTTTTTCTGTTCCCCCCTGTTCTTTCTGTTACCCCCTGTTCTTTCTGTTACCCCCTGTTCTTTCTGTTACCCCCTGTTCTTTCTGTTCCCCCCTGTTCTTTCTGTTACCCCCCTGTTCTTTCTGTTACCCCCCTGTTCTTTCTGTTACCCCCCTGTTCTTTCTGTTCCCCCCCGTTTTTTCTGTTCTCCCCCCTGTTCTTTCTGTTCCCCCCCGTTCTTTCTGTTCCCCCCCCTGTTCTTTCTGTTCCCCCCCCTGTTCTTTCTGTTCCCCCCCCGTTTTTTCTGTTCCCCCCCTGTTCTTTCTGTTCCCCCTGTTCTTTCTGTTCCCCCCCTGTTCTTTCTGTTCCCCCCTGTTCTTTCTGTTCCCCCCTGTTCTTTCTGTTACCCCCTGTTCTTTCTGTTACCCCCTGTTCTTTCTGTTACCCCCCTGTTCTTTCTGTTACCCCCCTGTTCTTTCTGTTACCCCCCTGTTCTTTATGTTCCCCCCGTTCTTTCTGTTCCCCCCTGTTCTTTCTGTTACCCCCCTGTTCTTTCTGTTCCCCCCTGTTCTTTCTGTCCCCCCCTGTTCTTTCTGTTCCCCCCCTGTTCTTTCTGTTCCCCCCTGTTATTTCTGTTCCCCCCTGTTATTTCTGTTCCCCCCCTGTTCTTTCTGTTCCCCCCCTGTTCTTTCTGTTCCCCCCATGTTCTTTCTGTTCCCCCCCTGTTCTTCCTGTTCCCCCCCTGTTCTTCCTGTTCCCCCCCTGTTCTTTCTGTTCCCCCCCTGTTCTTTCTGTCCCCCCCCTGTTCTTCCTGTTCCCCCCCTGTTCTTTCTGTTCCCCCCCTGTTCTTTCTGTTCCCCCCCTGTTCTTCCTGTTCCCCCCCTGTTCTTCCTGTTCCCCCCCTGTTCTTCCTGTTCCCCCCCTGTTCTTTCTGTTCCCCCCCTGTTCTTTCTGTTCCCCCCATGTTCTTTCTGTTCCCCCCTGTTCTTCCTGTTCCCCCCCTGTTCTTCCTGTTCCCCCCCTGTTCTTTCTGTTCCCCCCCTGTTCTTTCTGTTCCCCCCCTGTTCTTTCTGTTCCCCCCCTGCCCAAACGTACTATGCCCACCTGCTCCTAGAAAGTGTGTGTGCATGCCTGTGTGTTTTACTTGGTGTCATCCAGACGATGGGGAATCCATAGTCTACCTCAGTAGATATAGAGTTGAGTTGTCTCTCTCCTATGCAGCGTCAGCCTGCTCAATGACCGCTGTAGTGAAAGGGGACAATAGGCTGCAGTACATACACAGGTGGCTGGCCTCCTAGTTAAGCACATTGTTCATTTGAGCATTTAGAGGAAGGGCCTGTGAGATCAAGTACACCTAGTATAGATGTGGTCTCAATGAAACAGAGTAGGCTGCCTATGCATGGGTGGAGAATCACGTGGCAGTTATCTCTCCAAGGAAATAAAATAAAATATGATTAGACTGTAGTTTACTACTGTCTGTCTAATTATTGATAATGGAAAACATTTGAGGGCGCTCAACGAACGTGAGTCGAGATGCAATCAAAACATTTGATAATCATTGAAAATGAAGAGGCATAACGTGCGCATAGGTTGCCATGGTGAGCGTTGCGCCTTTTTCATTTTCAATAAATATTGATTACCCATTTTATTTGTCCTAAAAGGTAGGCTATATCCTATATGTAAAACGTAGCTCGAGATAAAAGTTCAAGTGTCCGCTGTCATCATTCCTGCTGCTTTCAGTTCAGTAGCCATAGGTGTGAGATCAAATAGAGTAGGCTATAGCCTATGCATGGGCGGAGAAGCACGGGGCCGTCCATTATCTTTCACAAGGAAATGTACTTCCTAAATTAGGCTATATTTTACTACATTGCCTAGAAATAAATATTGATCTCGCCATATTTGTCTCCGTCTGAAAATCGTCCCACTCCTAAAAGGTAGGCGATAAAACGTAGGTGAAGAGAGAGTGCAAGTCTCGCCAACTCTGCTCTCTTCATACTACGTCTAGCATATCTGCTGATATAGCTCAGTAATACCGATAGCCTAATATAATGGGCCACGTGAGAGTCTCTGGTTATTTAACCTTTTTTCTTAGGTTATTTCTGTGCAATTTTAATATTACCTATAGGGTGTCAAATAGTTGGGACCATGGCTGGCAAGTGAGCTGTGACACATACGCATAAAATAACATTGCGGGACTGCTGTTGGGTCGGGACCAGTTCTTGCGGTAGCGGGTGAGAGTCGGATGATTAAATCAGTCCTGCGCAGACCTCTAGTGTGTGTGTGTGTGTGTGTGTGAGTGATAAGCAGGACTGAAGGGCTGGAGAGAGCTGACAGTGGAATTTAGAATTTTTTGGAACATGTTCTAACTTCCGTAGAACAATCCCAGAATCCTACAGCTCCATGACGTTATAAACCCTAGTTCCACAGAATCCCCTTTCAACTGTGGTTATGACAAACAGCTGTTGTTGGAAGGTCAAACAATGATCCGACTAACACGGGAAGGAAGATTGTGTCTGTGTATGTGGGGGTTAGTGGTGTGAATGTTTAAACAAAATTGGGATCCTTAACTTTAAGAATAATCCCTAACTGAAAAACAATACATATTTCCCCACAAAATTTAAAATAGCAAAGCAGTTATCACAAAACACATTATTTTCTGCGTTATAGCCTAACTAGACGATAGGCTATAAAGGTCTGGGGAAAGTTGTCATTTAAATAAAACCAGAGAGGAAGAGGTGAACTTTAGGTTATTTTGGGGGAATTTACGAGACATGCAAAATACATAATTTTTTTAGTGGAAGGATTTTTCTTAACGTAAGGATCCCAATTTCGTTTGAACGTTTAAACCCCTAACGCCCAGACATACAGATTACCAAGACATATGGCATGGTTCTTTCTGCCTGCCCCCTCCTCTCATTCCCTCACGCTAGCTCACTTGCTCTTTCTCTAAGTGTGTTCAGTCTGTTGCATTTAGAATATCCTAGCCTATTCATTGATGATAAGCCCTGCGTTTATGACCCTGTCTGCCTGGCGTCCAACCTGCCTATACTCTGTCCCTCCCTTCTCTCTCCGTCCCTCGCTAGCTCGCTATGAACGATGCAAGGGTTTGTTTTCTCTGAAGTACGGCAACTAATGGCGTCAGAATGCTTCAGTTCGGCTGGCGCCTAGCCGAACTCGGCTAACCGAACAAGTGTGCTCGCATACTCCCTTAAAATACCTTAGTGTGAAAAATTCAAAAAAAAAAGCTGTCCGTTTTTGAGATGCCATAGCCAGTATACACTTCCTCAAAATAGTCAGAATTAATCTAAGATAACTCAAGAAATCGGTCATTCATTTAGAAGTTTTTGCCGAACAGATCTTAGTCACACAATTTTACATCTAACTAAGATGTTTGGTGCAGTATTTTTCAATGAAAAAATGTGCATCAAAACAAGTCGTCTCTCATTGAATGACAACAAAGACTTTATTGAAGGATCCCTACTGTCACCGACAAAGGGGCGTAGACTTCGACTCCGAACTTCGGCTTGCCTCCAGAATTGTTTTGGGTGTGCCCGAACAGCCGAAAAACCCTCTCCGAAGTCCAAAACAACTTCACAAAATGTCGTCATAATATATGCACGAACTCTACCGAACTGTTTCGGCTGGGAAGCATGTGGAAACCTTAATCGGTCTCCTCCGTTCTAAATTCCTAGCTGAATCGAATCGTGACACTCACAAATTGGAGTCAACACCAGGAGTCGACGTACAAGGAGTCAAGTAATCAATTATTTTGGAGTTGACTCTCCACCACTACGTCATCATCGTTAACAGCAGAGAAAGACAAGCGACAGCAGAGAAGTCCTGTATGACAATACTTTGACAAGTTAAATGAGAAGGAAATGCAGACTTTGGGAGGTGGAATTGAGGTACAGTAATAGTAGTATAGGTGCAATGCTTAACCATCTGAGCTGAGAGACCCAAACCGTTGCTGGCAGCAGCGCAGCTGCATTGTGAATTCATCTGGAATATTCTGCATTTTTCTTATAGTTTTAACGGAAGACACATTTAATTTTTTCCATTAGTCACATCCCTAGCACACACAAAGAGCTCAACCTAACACACACCGACCAGGCTTCACACACACACACCACCCTCCGTTGTCTGGCAGCCAGAATGACTGGTCTCTGTCAGTGTGCTCAGACAAACCTGCTGCCATCTCCCCCACACTCACTCACTGACTCCTCTCTCCCTAGGGATACATCAGCCTCTCTGTCAGGAAAATGACTTTCACCCCGCAGCCTGTTCCCTTTTCAATTGCTCAATCTCTCTCTTTCTCTCTCCCTTCATAACTTTCTCTGCCTCTCTGTCTCCCTCCCTCTCTGTCTGTCCGTCTGCCTCCCTCTCTGTCTGTCCGTCTGCCTCCCTCTCTGTCTGTTCTATCTCCCTCCCTCTCTGTCTCCCTCCCTCTCTCTCTGTCTGTCTCCCTCCCTCTCTCTCTATGTCTGTCTCCCTCCCTCTCTGTCTCCCTCCTCTGTCTGTCTGTCTGTCTGTCTGCCTCCCTCTCTGTCTGTCTGTCTGCCTCCCTCTCTGTCTGTCTGTCTGCCTCCCTCTCTGTCTGTCTGTCTGCCTCCCTCTCTGTCTGTCTGTCTGCCTCCCTCTCTGTCTGTCTGTCTGCCTCCCTCTCTGTCTGTCCGTCTGCCTCCCTCTCTGTCTGTTCTATCTCCCTCCCTCTCTCTCTCTCTCTGTCTCTCCCTCCCTCTCTGTCTCTCTCTGTCTCTCCCTCCCTCTCTGTCTCTCTCTCCCTCTCTCTCTCTCCCTACTGTCTCTCTCTGTTTAAACCTCTCCATGGTCCACCCTACTGTCTCTCTCTGTTTAAACCTCTCCATGGTCCACCCTACTGTCTCTCTCTGTTTAAACCTCTCCATGGTCCACCCTACTCTCTCTCTGTTTAAACCTCTCCATGGTCCACCCTACTGTCTCTCTCTGTTTAAACCTCTCCATGGTCCACCCTACTGTCTCTCTCTGTTTAAACCTCTCCATGGTCCACCCTACTGTCTCTCTCTGTTTAAACCTCTCCATGGTCCACCCTACTGTCTCTCTCTGTTTAAACCTCTCCATGGTCCACCCTACTGTCTCTCTCTGTTTAAACCTCTCCATGGTCCACCCTACTGTCTCTCTCTGTTTAAACCTCTCCATGGTCCACCCTACTGTCTCTCTCTGTTTAAACCTCTCCATGGTAACCCTACTGTCTCTCTCTGTTTAAACCTCTCCATGGTCCACCCTACTGTCTCTCTCTGTTTAAACCCCTCCATGGTCCACCCTACTGTCTCTCTCTGTTTAAACCTCTCCATGGTCCACCCTACTGTCTCTCTCTGTTTAAACCTCTCCATGGTCCACCCTACTGTCTCTCTCTGTTTAAACCCCTCCATGGTCCACCCTACTGTCTCTCTCTGTTTAAACCTCTCCATGGTCCACCCTACTGTCTCTCTCTGTTTAAACCTCTCCATGGTCCACCCTACTGTCTCTCTCTGTTTAAACCTCCATGGTCCACCCTACTGTCTCTCTCTGTTTAAACCTCTCCATGGTCCACCCTACTGTCTCTCTCTGTTTAAACCTCCATGGTCCACCCTACTGTCTCTCTCTGTTTAAACCTCCATGGTCCACCCTACTGTCTCTCTCTGTTTAAACCTCTCCATGGTCTACCCCTACTGTCTCTCTCTGTTTAAACCTCTCCATGGTCCACCCTACTGTCTCTCTCTGTTTAAACCTCCATGGTCCACCCTACTGTCTCTCTCTGTTTAAACCTCCATGGTCCACCCTACTGTCTCTCTCTGTTTAAACCTCTCCATGGTCCACCCTACTGTCTCTCTCTGTTTAAACCTCTCCATGGTCCACCCTACTGTCTCTCTCTGTTTAAACCTCTCCATGGTCCACCCTACTGTCTCTCTCTGTTTAAACCTCCATGGTCCACCCTACTGTCTCTCTCTGTTTAAACCTCTCCATGGTCCACCCTACTGTCTCTCTCTGTTTAAACCTCTCCATGGTCCACCCTACTGTCTCTCTCTGTTTAAACCTCCATGGTCCACCCCTACTGTCTCTCTCTGTTTAAACCTCCATGGTCCACCCTACTGTCTCTCTCTGTTTAAACCTCTCCATGGTCCACCCTACTGTCTCTCTCTGTTTAAACCTCTCCATGGTCCACCCTACTGTCTCTCTCTGTTTAAACCTCTCCATGGTCCACCCTACTGTCTCTCTCTGTTTAAACCTCTCCATGGTCCACCCCTACTGTCTCTCTCTGTTTAAACCTCTCCATGGTCCACCCTACTGTCTCTCTCTGTTTAAATCTCCATGGTCCACCCTACTGTCTCTCTCTGTTTAAACCTCTCCATGGTCCACCCTACTGTCTCTCTCTGTTTAAACCTCTCCATGGTCCACCCTACTGTCTCTCTCTGTTTAAACCTCTCCATGGTCCACCCTACTGTCTCTCTCTGTTTAAACCTCTCCATGGTCCACCCTACTGTCTCTCTCTGTTTAAACCTCTCCATGGTCCACCCTACTGTCTCTCTCTGTTTAAACCTCTCCATGGTCCACCCCTACTGTCTCTCTCTGTTTAAACCTCTCCATGGTCCACCCTACTGTCTCTCTCTGTTTAAACCTCCATGGTCCACCCTACTGTCTCTCTCTGTTTAAACCTCTCCATGGTCCACCCTACTGTCTCTCTCTGTTTAAACCTCTCCATGGTCCACCCTACTGTCTCTCTCTGTTTAAACCTCCATGGTCCACCCTACTGTCTCTCTCTGTTTAAACCTCCATGGTCCACCCTACTGTCTCTCTCTGTTTAAACCTCTCCATGGTCCACCCTACTGTCTCTCTCTGTTTAAACCTCCATGGTCCACCCCTACTGTCTCTCTCTGTTTAAACCTCTCCATGGTCCACCCTACTGTCTCTATCTGTTTAAACCTCTCCATGGTCCACCCTACTGTCTCTCTCTGTTTAAACCTCCATGGTCCACCCCTACTGTCTCTCTCTGTTTAAACCTCTCCATGGTCCACCCTACTGTCTCTCTCTGTTTAAACCTCTCCATGGTCCACCCTACTGTCTCTCTCTGTTTAAACCTCCATGGTCCACCCTACTGTCTCTCTCTGTTTAAACCTCCATGGTCCACCCCTACTGTCTCTCTCTGTTTAAACCTCTCCATGGTCCACCCTACTGTCTCTCTCTGTTTAAACCTCCATGGTCCACCCTACTGTCTCTCTCTGTTTAAACCTCCATGGTCCACCCCTACTGTCTCTCTCTGTTTAAACCTCTCCATGGTCCACCCTACTGTCTCTCTCTGTTTAAACCTCCATGGTCCACCCTACTGTCTCTCTCTGTTTAAACCTCTCCATGGTCCACCCTACTGTCTCTCTCTGTTTAAACCTCTCCATGGTCCACCCTACTGTCTCTCTCTGTTTAAACCTCTCCATGGTCCACCCTACTGTCTCTCTCTGTTTAAACCTCTCCATGGTCCACCCTACTGTCTCTCTCTGTTTAAACCTCCATGGTCCACCCTACTGTCTCTCTCTGTTTAAACCTCTCCATGGTCCACCCTACTGTCTCTCTCTGTTTAAACCTCTCCATGGTCCACCCTACTGTCTCTCTCTGTTTAAACCTCTCCATGGTCCACCCTACTGTCTCTCTCTGTTTAAACCTCCATGGTCCACCCTACTGTCTCTCTCTGTTTAAACCTCTCCATGGTCCACCCTACTGTCTCTCTCTGTTTAAACCTCTCCATGGTCCACCCTACTGTCTCTCTCTGTTTAAACCTCTCCATGGTCCACCCTACTGTCTCTCTCTGTTTAAACCTCTCCATGGTCCACCCTACTGTCTCTCTCTGTTTAAACCTCTCCATGGTCCACCCTACTGTCTCTCTCTGTTTAAACCTCCATGGTCCACCCTACTGTCTCTCTCTGTTTAAACCTCTCCATGGTCCACCCTACTGTCTCTCTCTGTTTAAACCTCTCCATGGTCCACTCTGTCTCCCTGTACCCTGTGTGTACCCTACCCTCTGTTATCCCCTGTCCTACAATATATTAAGACCCAAACCCTTCAGCCTCTATTCCTTTCCAGCAGTCACATGCAATGAGCTTAGCACTCTAATAATGACGGCTTGACTCAAATCCCTGGATTAGAGAGGGAGGCAGGGAAACGCAACAAAACACCATCCATCCACCCACTCCAACCTAACAACAACAATAACAAAAGACTAACAAAGAAACAATAACATATTTACCAACCCAGGGAGAGGGGTTATCCTCCTACTCCCAGTCTTAAGCCTAATCCCTCTCTCTCTTTCTCTCTCTTTCAATTCAATTCAAAGGGCTTTATTGGCATGGGAAACATATATTTACATTGCCACTCTCTCTCTCTCTCTCTCTCTCTCTCTCTCTCGCACCCCCATCTCTCTCGCTCCCCATCTTTCTCTCTCTCTCTCTCTCGCTCTCTCTCTCTCTCTCTCGCTCCCCCCATCTCTCTCGCTCCCCCCATCTCTCTCGCTCCCCCCATCTCTCTCGCTCCCCCATCTTTCTCTCTCTCGCTCCCCATCTTTCTCTCGTTCTTTCCCACATTTTCTCTCTCTCCCCTCTCTCTCTCTCTCTCTCTCTTTCTCTCTCTCCTTCTCTCCCTCCCACCTCTCTCAATTCAATTTAAGTGCTTTATTGGCATGGGAAACATGTTTACATTGCTAAAGCAAGTGCTTTCTCCCCCCCACCCTTCTCTCTCTCTCTCTCTCTCTCTCTGTCTCTGTCTCTGTCTCTGTCTCTCTGTCTCGCTCTCTCTGTCTCTGTCTCGCTCTCTCTCTCGCTCTCTCTGTCTCTCTCTGTCTCTGTCTCTCTCTCTGTCTCTGTCTCTGTCTATTGTCCTGCCATAGCCTCTCAGCAGCTGCATCACTAGAATAATGTGATCTGAGTTGGCCTCCAGCAGCTTGTAATGAAGGATCATTCTAATTTCAATTTACCAAGGCTGACTAAGACCCTCCCAGTCCCTTCCTCTCAATTCAATTTCAATTTAAGGGCTTTATTGGCATGGGAAAGGTATGTTAACGTTGCCAAAGCAAGTGAAGTAGATAGTAAACAAAAGTGAAATAAACAATAAATATTAACAGTAAACATTACACTCAGAAGTTCCAAAAGAATAAAGACATGTCATATTATGCCTATATACAGTGTTGTAACAATGTGCAAATAGTTAAAGTACAAATGGGAAAATAAATAAACATAAATATTGGTTGTATTTACAATGGTGTTTGTTCTTCACTGGTTGCCCTTTTCTTGTGGCAACAGGTCACAAATCTTGCTGCTGTGATTGCACACTGTGGTTTTTCACCAAGTAGATAAGGGAGTTTATCAAAATTTGGTTTGTTTTCGAATTCTTTGTGGATCTCTGTAATCTGAGGGAAATATGTGTCTCTAATATGGTCACACATTTGGCAGGTTAGGAAGTGCAGCTCAGTTTCCACCTCATTTTGTGGGCAGTGTGCACATAGCCTGTCTTCTCTTGAGAGCCAGGTCTGCCTACGGCGGCCTTTCTCAATAGCAAGGCTATGCTCACTGAGTCTGTACATAGTCAAAGCTTTCCTTAAATTTGGGTCAGTCAGAGTGGTCAGGTATTCTGCCACTGTGTACTCTCTGTTTAGGGCCAAATAGCATTCTAGTTTGCTCTGTTTTTTTGTGAATTCTTTCCAATGTGTCATGTAATTATATTTTTGTTTTCTCATGATTTGGTTGAGTCTAATTGCGTTGTTGTTCTTGTCCTGGGGCTCTGTGGGGTCTGTTTGTGTTTGTGAACAGAGCCCCAGGACCAGCTTACTTAGGGGACTCTTCTACAAGTTCATCTCTCTGTAGGTGATGGCTTTGTTATGGAAGGTTTGGGAATCACTTCCTCTCTGCCTCTCTCTCTTTCCCTCTCTCTCTCTCTCTCTCTCTCTCTCTCTCTCTCTCTCTCTCTCTCTCTGTCTCTGTTTCTCTGCCTCTCTCTCGTTCCCTCTCTTTCCCTCTCTCTTTCTTTCTCTCTCTCTCTGCCTCTCTTTCAGATCATTGTCATTGGGTGGAGTGGAGATAGGGGAGTGAGGATATTAACGCCTCCCTGCCGCTCTCTCCATAGGTTCCCCTTGGAACCCACTAAAGTAATGATACAGCGCCCTTTTTATTTTAAAGTGCCATCAGACACTAGGGTATTAGACTCGCACAATGAACCAAGTGATTCTTAAAGGGGAAATCAGCAGTTGAAACAATAACAAAGCGTATTCCCCGCCCTGTTTCGGTAAAAGGCTGAAGGATGGGGCTGGAGAAATGTAACCACTCTCAAATTCATAGACGGGGCTATGGATGCAAGGACTGACCATCCATTATATAAAAAAAAGTATAGTTTTAACCATGTTTTGAGACTTTATGGTGTTTGTTTACAGTAACTTTGTTTACGAACATTGGAGTAAAACAAGCTTTTAACCATCACAACCCAAAATAAAAGCTTGTTTTACTCCAATGTTCGTAAACAAAGTTACTGTAAACAAACACCATAAAGTCTCAAAACATGGTTAAAACTATACTTTTTTTATATAATGGATGGTCAGTCCTTGCATCCATAGCCCCGTCTATGAATTTGAGAGTGGTTACATTTCTCCAGCCCCATCCTTCAGCCTGCCGTGACATGTCTGTCGGCAGGCAGCAGTCTACAGAGAGAGAGAGGTGGGGGAATGGAGGAAGAGAGAGAGGTGGGGGGATGGAGGAGGAGAGAGAGGTGGGGGGGATGGAGGAGGAGGAGAGAGAGAGGCGGGGGGATGGAGGAGGAGGAGAGAGAGGCGGGGGGATGGAGGAGGAGGAGAGAGAGGCGGGGGGATGGAGGCGGGGGGATCTCTCCCGTCTCTCCTCTCTCGCTCTGTTCAGTGACTTGCAGAATGATTAGGC